>NC_057807.1:36592048-36595091 GCF_018294505.1 Triticum aestivum
TCAACACATGTCTCAAGGTGATTTCAAATGAAAAATACAAGAAGGAAACCATATTGGTTGTAGTAATATTTATGTTGTAGCGTTGGTGGAATTATCCAACGTTTTTGTGTTGTGTGGATATGCCGAAGAAATATTGTTGGATGTGGTGCATTATCTTTTCATACATACTTGGATGGAGGTTGGCCTACACATAGTTCATGCCTATATATATTTTTCTTGCTAAAACGATTTCTTAAAAGCTTGTTACATTATATTGTTCTTAAAAGCTTCTAGTTACTGTGTATCACACATATTCTTGAGTCACATGTCCCTAGCTTATATCCATATATTACATGATGAATGCATGTTTTCAAAACCTTCGCCATTGGTGCACAACATGTATAGGGCACCTTGCTTTGTGCTTCGATCTTGTGAAGTATGACGGTCTAAGGGATATTTGCTGATGAAGAGATGGACAAAATCATGGCCTCATAGTGTTTGTGTTGATTGAAAGTATCGTTGAGGAAAGAAAGAAACTAGCAGATTTTTTACAAGGTCAATACACCTATCCGCAATGTCATCCACAAATCAAAATACAACTCCCATTAGCGGGGGCCTCAAATATAATCTCCCTTAGGCCGCAGCTCAGATTACAATTAACTTGTTTTTGCACCACTTTTTACGCGCGTTCTCGTGTCTCTTGTTCTCTGGATTTTAGGCCCGTGTGAACTTTGATGCTTTGGAGTACATATGGGAGAGGTCGCAGCTAGGGAAGAACACTGACAGCATTAACATATCAAACTATTTTCTAATAGTAAATTTTAGTTGTGTCATTCGCTAACTAGGTATATATTGTGCTTTCAGTGACTTGCTTAAACATATGTCTAATGCATTTGTCAACCTGTTCATAAATTATTTATAACGAACTTACACTCACTTTACTATTCTTGTTTTCGATAATAAATATTTTTTTCATCAATCTTCATGAGGTGTCCTGACCTTACCTAATGACCTCATAAATTATTTTATGTGTTATAATTTGGATATCCTAGCTAATTTTCTACATTACAACCAATTCGAGAATAACATAGTTTGGATGGGACATGTACATTTACAATTACTCGAGAAACATAGCTTGTGTGTCCTAATTGGATTTTTTTTTCTACATTTATAAATTCATTTTTTCCTAGCTTCATTTGTAGTAGATCAATTATTTTAGTCCTAGGTTACCATTTTATCTTATTCGGAGAACTTTATGTGTTATGAGCATTAAGTCCTCATGTGGTATGTGTTTTCCATTTTGTCTCATAAGATTTACATCCTCAATCAATTCATAAGTCTACTTATTATAGTCATATATTGTACATTACTTTCATGTTGTAAGAATGCACTATTTTTTGCATTAACATCATATTGATATCTTAATGGCTTTTGATGTTGGTGAGATTTAATGGTTCTCATGTGTCAAATGGTTTATACCAAAAGATCAGCCCCGAAGTGGTGCAACCGGAGCAGCTAAAATACATAATCAGCTCATACAGCTCTAGCAATCTCAACAAACACAAGAGGTATGTGATAATTTCACCACACATCTTCAAGGTGATTCCAAATGAGAAGTAAATGTAGCAAAGTATATCGGGTGCATAGTATTTTCTTGTAACATTACTTTGTGGAATTTTTTGCCTTTTTTGTTGTGTGGTGATCCGTAGATATTTCGTTAGATGTTGCTCATATGTCTCATTCATACTTGGTGGAGGTTGGATATACATAATTCATGCATTTATATATAGTATAGTATGCTTCATATTGGAATAATGTCAAGTTAATTCTCTTATTATATTTTACCTTTCTATAAATGCTTCTAGTTATAGTCCATCATACACATTCAGCAATCATGTGATCCTAGTTTGCATCTTTATATTACATGATGAACACATGTTTATGCATGTTTGGTACCTTCTACCTTGGCATACGACATGTCTAGGGCACTGTACCGTTCTCTGCTTCTTGTGGAGTATGCCGGTCCAAGGGATATTTGCTGATGAAGGAAGGAAGAAGATCATGGTGAATAAGCCCCTCATAGTGTTTTTATTCACAGAAAATATTATTGTTTCTATCGAGGGAAAGAAAGAAGTACACCTATCCAAGGGGCCCATGCAGGAGGACCTTTAGTCCTGGTTTGTAACACTGACCAGGACAAACAAGGCAGCCACGCGTCAGCAGCTTCTGGCCCTGGGCTTTTTGTTTTTTTAAGGAGGGGTTTAGGGGTTTTCATATTGTGTTTCCCCCCTTTATTTTTGTGTTTACCCTTCAATTCTTTTACATTTAGGGTTCCATTTTTATTTAATGTTTTCCATTCAACTCGACGGTAGCTACTACATATAGCAATGAAGGAACAATTACCCAAGATCGTCATGAACATATATAGAGAGAAGTGACCTCTCTTTCTCCGTGCTTGGTCGAACAATGAGTATCATTATATCTATCTGACGCTAATACATATACACAATATAACATCTCTTAAAATCCCTAACATCGTCTACCAAAATCGTATTGCAATTCCCGATGGTATTCTCCGTGTTTAGGTATGGCGTGGTCAACAAAGAATCCGCCAATTCCTCTTGAATTGCTCGTATGCGATCATGTAGTAGGAGTTGATCCCGCGTCTCCCAGATCTAATTTAAAGATGGGGGTCAATCCTACCACCCGGTGGTAGTTACCTCATATGTCTCATATACTACCATGTGGTATTATATATACTACTTTATCATTTTAAATATATATTCATATACTATATCTAAGATATTTCAAAGCAAGTTACATGAAAAAATTACATATGAACCCATAGTTTTTGTTATATTTGTGAAATACGTACATATTTGTACGTAAAAAAGAGCATACTCAAAACATAGTGTATACTATCTAAAAATTAGTATATATACTACTTAATCATTGTTATATACTACATACTACACATACATGCTCTCAATTTTGACAGATACAACATACAACATACAAAACGTAAGTGGTGGTAACTATCACTGCTTGTAGGAAACATTTGTCC
>NC_057807.1:36595500-36600966 GCF_018294505.1 Triticum aestivum
GGTAATAAAATAGAATTATGAATATTGTTTACGTACTTCTAATTGTTTTGAAGTTATGCCCCGCTCAAGGGTCGAGTTGCGAATGAACGCGCAAACGTAGTATCCACATAAATTATTTCTGGGTGTGCCTGCCACAAGTACTTTACGAGAATAGAGTTCAATCAAAATGATAATCAAGCATGATAATGGTATTGATGAAACTAGAATCAATGAGAGATGTGTGGAACTAGCTAGTACTACTTACTTTGGGGTGTGAAAATCGCAGCTCCTTTTTCTCTAGACCTGGTACCATGCTGGTGAAACTTTTCCAAACATTGTCCGGCAAAGAAAATGATTACTTGGTATCAAGAAATGAACGAAAGTTGCCGGTATGGTGCGATAATGATTGAACTCAATTCTGGAGCATTTCACTCATGTCCACAAACTACTTTGGCTCTTTACGTCTCGAGTCTAAGACAGTTACTAGTCCCGCGTCAAGCTTAATGGATAGCATAATAAAGTGGAAGTTGTGCACGCATAACTAATGAATTACACTTAACCTTGAGTAAGCGAAACAGACTATGCACAAGACAGTAACACTCACTTGAAGTTGTAAGGAAAGAGTATTTCCCTTTTGTTCTGATGTCGAAGTAACTCATTTAGCAAGTTCTCATCAGTATCGTCGGGTCTCTTTTGTACCGTATATTCATTTACGGTATTTGGGTTAATGAACCCAATGTCATAGATTTGTCCTCTTTTGCATTCGGTGATCTTCAATCTGCATAATATAGTGAGGATAATTATACATGCATTGAACGAGCTGAGCTAGAGACTTAATTACAAAAATAATACTTATAGACAACAGAAAGTCATGAGAGTTTTCTAGATGGCGTCTTGATTGTATAACTGAAATAATTCTTCAAATTGAAAGTACATCAGGTCGACTCCAATGAAGCCGTGCTCATCTTTAATTCCCAGCAAGATATTATCGGTCCCATCCTTACAGGTTTCCAAGTACCAGTCATGTAATCTTCGCATCATCATTGATATATGCGGGAGCTGCTCAGGTTTGACGAGAGGCTTCCCATGCTTGTATCTAAAGGGCGCTACTACCTCAACCATTTCTAATTGTACATCATCGCGTAAGTAATCACCAATAGTGTAACCAGGATGAGCGGCTACTACCCCCGGATCATTAGCGATATTGGTAAACATCTTGAGCGGGGGGCACGTTTGCTTCTCCTGTTCGCCGAGCTGGGGAATTGTTTTCCCACTTCTTGCACCACTGGTACTTAAGCTTCCCGACCGCTTTGCTTGATCAAATGTCTTTTAAATACAACAGTCATAGTTTGATAGCAGCGGAGGTGGTGGTGGTCGCTTAAGGTCATCCAGACAGCGCTTCACATTTACCGGATCTACTTTCTCCTTTGGAGGTGGACGTTTCTGTGCAAAATGGGCCTTCACTTTGGCAGCCATGATGTCCTTGTTTTCCTCCTCAGTCATGTCGTAGGCTTACTTGGTAGGAGCATTCTTGACGCTTGGGAGTGCGGCTCTATATTTCTTTGTTGTTGTTGTACTGCTAGCCGTCGGAGCGGCGGCGGCTCTCTTCCGCCGTTGCTGAGGAGGCGGAGTCCGCTGACGTGGTGGAGGTACCTCAGGCAGAGGAGGATTCTGCTGAGGGGCCTCCTTCGCCAGAGTCTGCTGAGGCAGCGGAGACAGTTGACACACCGGAGACGACTGAGGTAGTGGAGATAGAGCTGGACTGTGAGGAGTCTGCTGAGGGGCCTCCTTCGGCTGAGTTTGCTGAGGCGGCGTCCAATTTGGAAGCAGGATGTTTTCCTTTCTCCATAGACAGGTAATCCTTAAGGCATTTTCCAGATGCATCTCCCCTTGACCTATAGGGTACTTAAGCTCCAGCCCCTCAAATCCGTTCATTACTTCATCCACCCTGACAACAACAAAGCCATTTTGAATTGGAGTGAAATGGAAAGTTCCATCAGGTCAACGAGGTAAGACATAGTCGATCGCCACCTTCTAGGTTAGGTTATGGAATTTTGCAATTAACTCACAATCACTACAAGAGGACAGACCTTTGGTAACACCATCTTGTGTTACTACAGGCCCAAAAGTGTGTTACTAGGCCATATAGTAACACAGTTTGAAATGTGTTCCATTAGACCGTGTTACTAAATGGTGTCAACTGTCACACATAATAATTGTTACCATATGTTAAAAAATGTGTTACAAATACATTACAGTAACATGTGTGTTATGTGTTACCGAACATCCCAGTAACACATTTTCGTAATTATAGTAACACTGAGAGTAACATATTTTCATAGACGTAGAACATAGGTCGTAACATGTTTTTGTAACTACAGTAACACAACTGGTAACACATTTCTTTAGCACCGGATCACAACTAGTAACATAATATCCAAATATTGTAACACTATAATTATAGTTGTCAACTACAATAGTAACAAATTTTGTAGCTATAGTAACACCATCAGTAACACTGCTATATCAAAATGGAAACATAATTAATTTATTTGTTTTATTATTATTAACCACAAAATTTTATACCCATTTTATGGAGTATATATTTATTTAATAAAATAAAATCGATGCAATTGCGTAAATAGCTAGTCATTTTATTATTATGCTTGGCAGCATCAAAACGATATTGAAACTGAAGCACAACACATATAGAAATTCATATGAAGATATTTATTATGAATATACAAGAGTGTATGAGACATATGCATTACAATAAAGATATCAGTCATATCATTTTGAGCATAGAGAACGCAACTATGGAGAATATTACACCATAGCATTTGCATCAATTCGACGAAAGAAAAAGATTGTCTGGATGATATTCCATTTTTAAATCTATCAATGTAAACTACAACTATTGGTAGCTAAAATCTTCAAATTTTATTTGCTTCTTGATCCAAGAATTCAGCTGCAACTCAAGTATCCTTCTCTCGAATCTGTAAAAGAAATTTGCACCTTAGATATATGTGATTAAATGTACACAAATATGATTTTTCAGAATGTGGAAGAGATGTTTTTAACTTAGAAAAGCTGAAGACCAGGCAATTAAGTATCTTGAAGTGAAAGCCTCACCAAGTGTCTTGCAATCAGAAACTTCCCTTACCAAGTCCTCATTATCAAGAATAGGTTGATCTATGCACAAGGGCAAATTCAGCACCTAACTCAATACCACCAGCCTTAGTTCTTGGATCAATACTCCGAATAGTACCATATGCAACATTCCGCTTGTTGGGATATGTTGAAGTCTTTGAAACTACTTTGGAAGCAGCCTATATTATGGTCAATATTAGCATTCAACAACTTGATAATATAATTGGCGTGAACAATATGAGATCTTTCTTATGTCAGCCCAGTAAGGTGCCCTAGAAAACTAGATAAACTGGACCTAGCAACGAAGTCTAATGCCCAAGATCACCTCGCTTATTCATGCTTGGTTAAATTTATCTTTTACTTGCATACAATAGATTGAGCAAAATTTGTAACAAAATCCATTTTTCAAGCAGGCATGATAATGTGTTTTGGGTTGGGAATTTGGGTGCAGTAAACCATGCTCCTTGGTGAATCTTTACCTTGATGGAAGAAGTACATATTCTTTTTGAGCGAGCTAGGTGTGGGTGTTCAGTTCTAGTCCGCTGCTGTTCGGTCTTGAAACAGATTCACTCGTAAGATCCCTGGTTTCCCTCACCTACCAAGATGCAATAATATTAGATGGAATGATATTCATACATTGACGCTACAGAAAGATACAACTTGAAAACTCAAAAGCACACAAAAATTACCCTTGGCATAGAATCATTAACAAGGTCTTGTGGTGATGATGAATTCTGTTGAATTTGTAAATGGTTGACATCATGGTCGCCAACCTAGTTCCATGGCACAACAGGTAAAGACAAATTAACATAATAGGGACAGTTAAATTTGCCAATAGACATGAATTCGTAGCAGATAAATGAGGGAAGGCAAAAGGAGAATCCACCTAGGACAAGATTGTAGTCACAGACAGGGAAATCAAGCAATACAAGTTGTGGAAGTCCCCTCGGCAATTTGGTGCCCAGAACCGATGAAACCTACAAAAAGAAACATGTGAATGCAGAGGGCAGAGAAGTACACAATAGCACATCAATACACTATCAACTTATCATAACTCAAAACAGAGAGATGAGGTACAAGACCATGGGTCCAGCCACACCCACGCTCAGATATAACGCTGTCGACATATGGATTAAGTACAGGTTTAAGTTGAAAAACGTACAGATTGTGCAAACTGAGCATTATTCAACCGACGGCTAGTATTCTGTTATGCACTAGGTGATAGGAGAGCAGCAACATGTTTGCCTCATGTGCCATCCCAATAAGTCGTTCAAGAAGCAGCAGCCACGGTGGCCAGTGTGCCAACAAATTATATTAGTGTGGATACAGAAGGAAAAACGAAAGTACATAGGATTATCAGGTGATGGTGCAAATCTTAAGCATTTTCTCTGTTCCTAATTTCAGTCATTTGATTCTAATGGTTCAATTTATGCAGGCAAAACTATTGCAGTAGATTGGCTGCATTGAATCGACGAGCAGAACAGGGATTGATCATGATAGTCTTAGGGCATCAAAGAAAATGACGAAAGAACTAAATCAGCCAGCCAAGCATCATCCATCTGAGTTTGAGATTAACAAAAGCAATCCTTCAATCAAGGGAACTCTAAAAATCTTGCATCAGTACAGGGAGAAATAATTGGTACAGGAAAAAAATGACAATTCTCCACAAGAATGTTGCAGCCTGAAGTTGAAGCAATTGGTTTCAAAAATAACTTACCACAGTAGTTGTTCGTGTCTTTCGTTTCATCTTTGACTACTATATATAAAAAACACATAATTACTAGACTACTTTACTGTTCTAAACAAAACATTAATTAACCAGTTTAAGGCCTGTCATATTTCTCAAGAAGTCTGATCAAATTTAAACAATAGTCAATGGATCGATCTAGCAGAAGTGTAGAACACACACATATATCAATGGATCAACCTGATTGGTGGATTAGGCATTGGCACATCGCAAACTGTAGTCAGACATAACCGTACATGGTTTATGGGCTTTTCTACATCACTGATTGTTTAATTATTTGTCTATGTATGAGCTAATTATGCAATTAGCTGTGGCCATTATGCATCTACAGTACAGACTGTGCTACGAATTGTTGAGGGGGCAAGCGATTGGCGCCCCTCACTGTCTCTGCCCCTGTTTCGCTACATTGGTGTTTCACCTAGCATTCAGATCAAGGAAGGGGTGGGCGTTCAGATCCATACCAGCCACGAGATCGTAGTCCTTAGGATGTAGGTGCCGGTGCTGAAGACCAACGAAGCCGTTGCCGGAACGATCCAAACGGCGCCGAGGCAGATCGAGAAAGCGGCGGAGAGGAAGGTCGAGGAATCAGC
>NC_057807.1:36601354-36607357 GCF_018294505.1 Triticum aestivum
CGGCGTGCTGGGCGTTGGAGTGCGGCAAGGTAGCCGCCGAACGGTGGGCGGCTGGGCTGGATGTGGATGGGTTTGAGGCCCTATTTATCTAGCGTTTTCTAGTTAATTGGAGGGAAAAGTAAGCGCCAACGTAATTGAAGGAAAAAATAAGCGCCATGGTCGAGAACTGCAGGAAAATTTTGATATGATTTTTTTATCAAGGAGTACCGGAGGGAATTGTTTTGGAAGAACCGGGACATTGTTACATATATTAATTTGTTTGGCAAGGAATTTTTTCAAAAAGTGTTTTTGGCATGGAAAAATAGAGTATATTTTATTTATTATTGATTGAAAGGGAAATTAGATATATCTAAATAGTAATGGCTGTATAAAATTGATTTACGTAAGATGTGCTAAATAACCTACAACATGGTTTCTCTCAGCCAACTAGTTGATATAAAAAATATCGAGCTTGAAGCTGCGACGGGCGTTGGACGATGAACGCGATGGTGTTGTTATGAACAACAACGACGATGATATGCGTCAGTTGTGACCGACCGCCGACGGTGTTGTAACGACATATCTGAGAGGTTGGCACATCAATCTAGTCTCCTCCTTTGTTCCACCTCAATGCTGATAGAGCATAAGCGTAGGGTATCCCAACTACTCCCATGGTTAAAAAACAATTATACTTTCAATCGTACCAGAAAAAAAGGAAACTTGCGACCACAATGGTTGGTTAAAGAAAAACATTGTAACTCGACCTACCTTGAAAATGATGGTTGGTTAAAAAACCGAGCGTACTTGTAGTCGTACCGGAAAAGGAAACCTACGACCTCGAATGGTTCTTTAAAGAAGAAACATGGTAGTTCAATCGACCGATCTCGCTCCTGATCGGTCGTCTAGACCAAAATTGCATCATCCCACATGACGAAGCCCGGGAGCATGCGGTGACCAGCGAGGCCGATGACTTTTCATCTGTACTGAGAGCGCATGGGATGGTACTACAAAAGTGGCGACGACGACATGCGTCAGTTACGACCTGCCGCCGGCGGTGTTGTAACGACATATCCAAGAGGCTGGCACATCAATCTAGTCTCCTCCTTCCTTCAACCTCCACGGCGATGGAGAATAAGGGAGGGGATACCAGCTGCACGCATGGTTTAAAAAACCGAGTGTACTTGCAATCGTACCAGAAAAGGAGACCTGACCTTGATGGTCATCCGACCGATCTCGCTCCTGGTCAGTCGTCTCGACCAAGATTGTGTCATCCCACACGACGAAGCCCGGGAGCATGTTGTGACGAGCGAGGGCGACGACTTTTGATCGGTGTTGAGAGCACATGGAGTGATACTACAAAAGTGGCGACGACAATATGCGTCAGGTGCGACCAATCGCTGACGGTGTTGTAACGACATATCCAAGAGGCTGGCAGATCAATCTAGTCCCCTCCTTTCTTCCACCTCCACGACGATATAGAATAAGGGAGGGGATACCAGCTGCACGCACGGTTTAAAAACCGAGCATATTTGCAGTCGTACCAGAAAAGGGAACCTGTGACCTCGATGGTTCTTTAAAGAAAAAATGATGTAGTTCAACCGACCAATCTCTGATCGGTCGTCTCGACCAAAATCGAGTCATCTCACACGACGAAGCTCGGGAGCATGCTGTGACCAGTGAAGCCGACGACTTTTTTCTTTAAACCAGTCAAACGAGTCCATGAATGGGAAGATACTCCCTCCGTCCTTGAAAGAGTGTACTTCCAACTTTGTTGGAGGGTCAACTATCTCAAAGTTTGACCGAGTTTATGCAAAAATATGTCAATGCTTGTGAAACCAAATAGGTATATGACGAAAATATATTTTATCATGAATGTAATGCTACTAAATTGATGGCATAAATGTTGGTCTATTATTGTATAATTACGGTCAAACATAAAAAAAGTTTGACTTTCCAACAAAGTTGGAAGTACACTCTTTCAAGGACGGAGGGAGTACATAGCAGTCGCGAGTATGGGACATCGCAACCATCCCATCACTACATTGGACAATAGTTTTTCTTAAGGACCCGGACCGGCGGTTGGACTAGAAAAAACCAGAATTGATGACCTTGGTACTCGCCTTAGCTCCATGGACCGCCACGTAATCAAACAAAAAATAGAACGGTTGAACCAGGTGTTCTTACAAAAGCCATTGAACCGGTGTCTCCACAAAAACCGGTCGTTTTCAGTTACAATTTTTTTTGTTCTGTCTAGGACAACATCTAGATGTGACATAGTTATGTCACATCTAACCTCGTGTTCATTATATTTGTGGTCTTTTTTGTTGTCTCAGTTTTTTTTGTTTCTTTATTGTTGTGTTATTTATGGGAGTTTAGATGTGACATTCTTAGAAACATGCAGATGTGAATTAGGCAAACTGTTTTATTTTTCTTTTCATGTGAATAAGGTAGGGGTTTGTCCCGAATCGGTGGAAATCCATCCACTATCCCCTTCCGCCGCCGCCGCTTCCACATCGGGCGCAACCGCCCCTTCCGCCGCCGCCCTTCCCCGGTGCGGCAACGCCGCCCCGCGCCACCAGGAGCCCAGGACCGGCGGGCCGAGGCCTCCCGGTACGACCGCGTCAGCGCTGTTGCGTGCTGGTCCAGCAACCCTAGCCGTCCAGGGGACGCCATCACCGCCGCCTGGTCTCCAGCATCCAGCTTTTCCAGCCGTCCCTCCGGTTGCCTCCCTCCTCTCCACACTCCAGACAGGACGACCGATGGTCGCCTCCCTCCGCTCCTGACCAGGACGCTGGTAACATGAACTCTCTCTTCTTCTCTCTGTTTACCAATTCTACTATTGTATAGAAGCATCTTTATGTCATATGTCAACTTGTGAAGTTTGTGAACTTACTAGAATTAGAAAGATTAGGGAAAGAAACTAGAGATTATTAGTGTATATGATAAATGATGCTGCTGTTCACATTGTCTTGATTGTCCGTTTGGAGCTGCTGTTTGCCTGGGTGGTGGTGTTGACATTTCTTGATTATTTTTGTCAAATACTTCTCCATTATCTTCCTTCTTTTTCTCAGTCAAATAATTGAAATACTAATTGTGGAAGGTTCACATATAAAGTATGCTAGTTGCAGCAGGCTAGCACACAAGTACTAGTTCTGTATTAGTCATGAATGGCTTGCCTACAGGGCCTGTTGCCAGATTGAATTGCATAGAAAATTTGATTAGAACAAAGTATGCTAGTAGAAGCAGGCTAGCACACAAGTACCACACTGTATTCCCAAGCCGTAGAAAACATCATGCTAGAATGTGGCATATCATTTTTGATTTTGAGATAGCTAATAGACTTGCCGCCCGGTAGAAAGTGACACATCAAATTGACTAGAACAAAGTACATGCCAGATAAGAGGAGCAGTGTTGTACTGGCACGAATTGCATATTTGTATTTGATTTGACATGAACCAAAACCAGAAATCGAAAAGAATAACTTATATCATCAATGCATCAGCTGAAGAACATACCTAGTTTCAGAGTTGGGGATGAGGCCGATGCAGACCTACAGTGTGGATGAGTGACGAGGGATGCATGTACGTAGCGAGCCGGCGGCGGCAAAGCAGCGGCTGGAGCTGGGCGCGCGGCAGAATCTGTGGGGGGCCATCGTCGCAGCAGGCGGCGGCCGAGCGGACGTTTCGTTTGCTCTGCAATTAATTTCCAAGAAGAGTTGATGCGGTGTCGTCTTGCCTCCTGATTTAATCGCTGCAGGTTCCTTTTATTTAAGCGGAGATTGCTCGTGTACACATGAACAGGTGCGAGGGATGCTGAGAAAGTCTTTGTTGCTTTTCTGTTTTAGGTGATGTGACTTGCTATGGCAGGATAATTGATATTATTCAGTTGAACTAATTTTCGGTGGATTTATGTGAGTGTGAATGGGTTGATATTTCTGAAAACGGAATTAAAAAGGACAAGTATGGCTACACACTTGTTAACTTCTCACATTTGATGCACAAAGGAGAAAAGATTGATACCTAGAAGACGAACTGAACCCAGGTTGGTCAGTGGTGATGCAGAATAAACTACCTAGAGATAGATGTGACACTGGAAATGTTGAATGCACACGAGACATAGAAGCTGAGCCATTCCATGTTTCTCACCTCACGGATATGTTTAAAAAGAAAAGGAAAGATCAACATTGGGTAAGATTCGATATTGAGGGAACAATTATGGATGGTAATGATAATGCTTTGATTGATGAAGAACAGTGATGGTACATCATATAAAGGTATTTCTCTGTTCGAGCAACATTTTCATGATTATATATACACTGTAGTTTTAGCTAAAGTCAAGGCTAAGTTTGCAGGACATTAATAACCATTGTATGTTCTTGTAGATCGTTGGTTGAGCTTACACCCTTCAGAAAATTCGAAGTAATGAGGTCTTTCACTCAACATATAAACCCAATTTTTGTTTTTTCTTTATTGCTTTTCGGTTTCTCGTCCTATTTTTCATTGATGCTGCCATTGTGGATTATGATAACTGTTAGTACTTCATCCTTACTGTCCTGACATTAAGACATTGTACAATGGCCGGTGCTCAAAGAGTGAGAGTAGCGTGGCATCTTAAAATATTTTTGCCCCGCAATGGTGAGTGATTCCTACAAGTGCTTAAACTACTTCAATTAACGCAGAGCAAGGTTTACTATGGCTTTACTGAAGGTCAAGCACCTGCTAGCATCAGAAGCAAGACTTTGCTTCCGTCCCTCCTCTTATGCACCTATGCTCGGTGATCTTGAAAAAAAAACCGTTTTTTTGTTGAAGCGTCTGCCTAAGCACCTATATGCATTGAATTTAACTTGACTCTTTTTGATTTGTTATGAACTTTTTCTCAGGCGCTTCAGTGAATCTTCTTTTTCAGAAAATTCTGCAAGTGAAGATTACAAGGATTGTTCTAAACTGGTGGATTAAGCAATGTGTTCCTTTAGTGGGCTTTTATATGTTTGCATAGTTTTTGCTCTTCAAACATGAAGCTTGGAAAAAATCAGAAAATTGTTACTAAAGTTAAGTTTCATGTGTGACAGATTTTTATTGCAAATAGATACACTTTTGTCGAAGAAGTATTATGTCAGATTGTTTGAAATTAGGCGTTTTGATTTATGTGGGATGCTTGTTTGCCGTCAAAACCTGATTCGATATTTTCTTTGTTGTTGTGAACCAACCATTGCACGTGTTACTTCTGTTGCTTGCACTCGCAGCTAGGTGCTAGCTATTGTGCCTGTTGCTTACACTTGCAGCTTGTTGCTAGCCATCTTGCCGCTCAGATCGGCTGCCTAACTATTGATGATATGCATTTGAACTGATGATGCAATGGAGCCATGGGGACGCACTGCAGCAGAGATGCTCAAAGAAGAGCAGCAGAGGTTCAGGTGTTCGAGAAAAACAGTAGCAAAGTAGCCTTGCGGACGCACTATGGAAGAAATGATGGTAGAAGGGTAGCGCAGATCATCAAACAGCATGGCTGCCTTGTCTGGTGGAGGGCGTCATAGGAGGGAGTCTCACGCGGAGAACCAGACACCACGGCTTCCTGTCTGGTGAGGCGTGTGACATTCCCTTTCTTCTCTCTCTGCCCCTTGATCTCTCTCTCTCTCTAAACACGTGGCTTCCTTTGATCTTTTTTTTTCCGCAAGAAACTGTCAAGTCTATTCATCTTCAATCATGGCAGTACAACGGACATCAGAAATAATAAAAATTACATCTAGATTTATAGACCACCTAGTGACGACTACAAACATTGGAAGAGCGAGCCAAAGGCATTGCCGCCGTCATCGCCCCTCCCTCGCATTAAAATATGATATTCATGGCAACCATACGGACAATAGTTTGGTATTTACCAACCAAACTGTATTGTCTTTTATACCATATATTACCAAAGAATGAAAACACAATTTACCATAACAAGAACGTATTATCATGTTGACACATGGGCCCTATGTGTCAAGGTATTTGTGATCAATGCATGCAACTGATTTTAGTTTTT
>NC_057807.1:36607574-36650649 GCF_018294505.1 Triticum aestivum
GAGTTTGTAACAGTATGTATCAACCATGATTATGTGTTACTACCGTTGTTGAACTACGTAACACATTTCGGTAACACATATTCATATGTTACCGGTCAAGATCTATGTAACACACTTGACCAACACATATTTATATGTTACTAGTACAATATCCCGGTAACACATTTTGAGGCCTTATATAGTATGTGTTACTGCCTGTCGTTCGACACAAAATGTTGTGTTACAGTAGTTTCCCTTGTCACACATATTTTAGTCTGTTACATGATTGTGTTACTTAAAGTCTGTTTTGTTGTAGTGAATGTTACCTCTTTGTGATACCATCCACTGGGTAGCGAGGAGCCGTGATATCAGGCAGAATGAGCTCACTGGAAGCCACACTGCTTTTCCGCTGAGATGGTGGGGTAGCTTCGTGGGCAGTATCAAATGAAGGATCTTCATGCTGCTGAGAAGCTCGCTGACTGGTATATGCCTCTAGTTTCTTCTCTTGCGGCGATAATCTTTCTTCCATCTTCTGTGTCCGGTCTGCTTCCTCTTTCTTCTTTCTTCCTCGGCTTCTATAGCCAGTGCTCTCTGGAAACCCATGCTTCCATGGAACGGAGCCTGATGTGCCTCGTGTTCTTTCAGGGTGTTCAGGATTCCCGAGGGCCTTTGACAGTTCTTCCTTCTCTCTTTCGGGATGGAACTTCCCTTCCCGCACTTCCTTGATTGCTTCCTGAATCTTTATGAGGAGTCCAGAAACAGGGAAGAACCAAGTACTTACCCGATCAAGCCAGTTTGTCGCTGGTTGGACCCCTTTAGCAAGCAGGTCGTTCTCAGCTTTGTCCCACGTAGGCCGGTCTTTGCTGTAGCCACCTGACCCCGTAACATGGTGATACTTCTTCTTTTAAGCATTTTGCTTATTTATCTATGACTTTGCTTAGCCTTCTTGGATTTCTTGTACGCCACAAATGCGGGCCAGTGATCTTTTATCTTCGCATATTGACCAGTGAATTCCGGAGTCTCGTCTTTCTCGACAAACTCGTTTAATATTTTCTTCTAGTTTTTGAATAGTTCTTCCATCTTCTTAAGAGCCCACGCCTTGACTTGTTGCTATATAACTTGGTTATTTAGATCCTCCTCTAGCAATAGGCTGAAATTTTTCATCACAGAGTTCCAAAGCTCATATTTTTGTCTATAATCGACATAAGAAACTTCACCGTCCTTCTTCTTATTCCATTCTTGGATGCTGATCGGGACGCTGTCCCTAACAATAACTCTGCAGTGATGTGTAAATTTGTCTTTCGTCCGCTTGGGAGCAATCAGTTGGCCATCTGGAGCGACTTCTTTGATCGTGAACCTTTCATCCTGGCCCAACTTTTTCTTCGGGCCTCATCTCCTTATAGAAGTTTGGCTCAATTCGGAGGGCTAAAAAAAAAGAAAGAAGCGTTAATACATGTACATACAAAACAATTAATGCATCTAGTTAGCAGAGGCTTTATATATATATAGGGAAAATCCATCCTACTACCGGGTGTAGCTACACCCATTTCTCATATACTACCATGTGGTAGTATATACTCTACTTTATTATTTTTAGTATGTTTATATATTACATCTAAGATACTCCAAAGTGAGTTATATGAAAAAATTGCAAGTGAGCTCATGGTTTTATTGTATTTACGAAATACGTACATATTTGTACGCGAAATAGAGTATGCACAAAATATGATACATACTACCAAAAAAGTAGTATATATACTACCTAAACATTCTTATATACTACATACTATGTGTACATACTCTCCAATATGATAGATACTACCTAGAACGTATCAAACAAAAATGGGAGTAACTACACCCAGTAGTAGGAAAAATTTGTCCTATATGATAATTTTTTCCTACTACCGGGTGTAGTTACTCCCATTTTTGTTTCGTACATTTTACGTAGTATCTATCATATCGGAGAGTATGTACGTGTAGTATGTAGTATATAAGAATGTTTAGGTAGTACACATACTACTTTTTGATAGTATGTATCATATTTTGTGCATACTCTCTTTCGCGTATAAATATGTATGTATTTCACAATTATAATAAAACCATGAGCTCACTTGCAATTTTTTCATATAACTCACTTTGGAGTATCTTAGATATAGTAAATATGCGCATACTAAAAATAATAAAGTATAGTATATACAACCTCATGGTAGTATATGAGAAATGGGTGTAGCTACACCCGGTAGTAGGATGCATTTTTCCTATATATATATATATATATATATATATATATATATATATATATATATATATATATATACCTTGCCGGACTTGGCAACAGTTAAGGCTCCAACACCGGCAGAGCCGTCATCTCCTCCCTCCTCCATTCGATCACCGGAGCCATCATCTCCTCTCTCATCCATTCGATCACCGGAGTCGTCATCCTCTCTTCCCTCACCATCGGTGTGGTTGAGAAACGACAAGGTGATATCATCACCTCCGTCGTGGATTATATCCCCCAACAACTCTTATTTTTCTAAGTCTCTGTCCATAGTTTTTGCAAATATTACAACATGGTAATATACAACCATGAGAGATGGATTAGTGGCAAACATAGACCTAATCACAACAAGGAATCATATGCATATGAGCAATGGATTAGGGCAAACATCATGCAAAGTTGACAATTTCTATAATAGTCAGCTTTAGATGATTGTCGAGGACTCTTCCCCCCTCATTTCTGATGAGTCGTCCTATCTTTTGGGAGATGATACTATGCGGCCCACCACTCTCATGCATGTTCGATGTGCAAATCATGTTTTCATATGACTCAAAATCAAAGTTATCGGGGTTATGTTTTAACGCTCCCCCCCCTCATGTCAAAGTTATAGGGGTTATGTTTTAACGACCCCCTCTCTCATGTTTTCATATGCCTCAAAATCAATGTTATCAGGGTTATGTGATACGTCTCCAACGTATCTATAATTTTTTATTGTTCCATGCTATTATATTATCTGTTTTGATTGTTTTATATGCATTATTATGTTATTTTATATTATTTTTGGGACTAACCTGTTAGCCTAGAGCCCAGTGCCAGTTCCTATTTTTTCCCTGTTTTTGAGTTTCACAGAAAAGGAATACAAAACAGAGTCCCAATGGAATAAAAGTTTCACGATGATTTTTCTTGGACCAGAAGACAACCAGGAGACTTTGAGATGAAGCTGGAAGAACCACGAGGCGGCCACAAGGACGGAGGGCGCGCCCAGGGGGTAGGGCGTGCCCCCACCCTTGTGGGCCCCTTGTCCACCCCCTGGCCTAATTTCTTCGCCTATATATTCCCATATATCCCCAAACCAACAGAGGCACCCACGAAAACACTTTTCTGCCACCGCAACCTTATGTACCCGTGAGATCCCATCAAGGGACCTTTTCCGGTGTCCTACCGGAAGGGGATTCGATCACGGAAGGCTTCTACATCAACACCATTTCCCTTCCGATGAAGCGTGAGTAGTTTACCTCAGACCTACGGGTCCACAGCTAGTAGCTAGATGGCTTCTTCTCTCTCTTTGATTCTCAATACCATGTTCTCCTAGATGTTCTTGGAGATCTATTCGATGTAATACTTTTTTGCGGTGTGTTTGCCGAGATCCGATGAATTGTGGATTTATGATTAGCTTATCTATGAATATTATTTGAATCTTCTCTGAATTCTTATATGCATGATTTTATATCTTTACCTGTCTCTTCGAATTATCGGTTTGGTTTGACCAACTAGATTGGTTCTTCTTGCAATGGGAGAAGTGCTTAGCTTTGGGTTCAATCTTGCGGTGTCCTTTCCCAGTGATAGTAGGGGCAGCAAGGCACGTATTGTATTGTTGCCATCGAGGATAAAAAGATGGGGTTTTCATCACATTGCTTGAGTTAATTCCTCTACATCATGTCATCTTACTTAATGCATTACTTCATTCTTTATGAACTTAATACCCTAGATGTATGCTGGATAGCGGTCGATGTGTGGAGTAATAGTAGTAGATGCTGGCAGGAGTCGGTCTACTTGACACGGACGTGATGCCTCTATTCATGATCATTGCCTTAGTTATCATCATAACTTTGCGTTTTTCTATCAATTGCTCGGCAATAATTTGTTCACCCACTATATTATTTGCTATCTTGAGAGAAGCCTCTAGTGAAACCTATGGCCCCCAGGTCTCTTTTCCATCATATAAGTTTCCGATCTACAATTTTAGTTTTCGATCTACTGTTCTTGCAATCTTTTACTTTCTGATCTATAAACCAAAAATACCAAAAAAAATTACTTTATCATTTATCTATCTCTATTAGGTGGTCGTCCGGGAAGTTAGATGATTTGGAATGATGAGGGGTGATTAGAGATTAAATTGGGCAGCGATGAGGGGTGATTAGAGATTTGAGGTTAAAATAATTCAGAAATTTGAAAATTAGGGAAAAAATCGAAATATTTTTTTGAAAAAATTCAAAAAAAACCCGCGCTGGTAGTAGTAGCGCGGGTTTTTACCCGCGCTACTACTAAAGGACGTAGTAGTAGCGCGGGTGGCACCCGCGCTACTGCTATAAGTTAGCTGTAGCGCCTTATTAGTAGCGCCGGCCCCCGTGCTGCTAATAGGCCCAAAACCCGCGCTGCTGCTAGGCTTTTCCCTAGTAGTTTCCATGTGCCTTCTATTTCCTTGCATCTTTGCTTGCTAAAAATCTATTCATATGGATCCACTTAGTGTTCTACTTCCATCATCTTCGATCTATATGTGCTCGTGTTGAAACCCCGACTAGTTTAGTTGAGGGAAAATCTTTAGATGAGCATGCTCATTTTGTGCGTCACCGTCTGTCTGAAAAAGGGAGACTCTTATGGAATCAAATAAACAGTTTGATGTGTTATGCTTGGAATCTTTGTGAAATTTATGATTTTACTTGTTTCTCTAAAAACCCTACAAAAATACCTTGCCTACCTATGTGAGTTTAATGATAATGAAACCTTATCTTCTTATGGAAAGGGTGTTTATAGTTACTATGATATCAAACAAATTGAAGAATTTGTTGCTTTTAAGGGTGCTTATGAAGTTACTTCTTTGATTGAAAAGTATGATATTACTCTCTACAAATCTGAATTTTGACATACTTAAATATTGCTATGAAAACTATGCTCAGAATGTCTATGTCAAAGAATTTATTGAGAGAATGATCGTTGCTTTGGACGAAAATAATGATATGCATGAATCTATAGATAATTATGATTTCGATAATTTGGTTGAAATATCCCTTGATGAACATGATGCTTGCTATTCTTATGGCCATGATGCCAATATTTATGGAGATGAATTTTCTATAGTCCCTTATGTTAAACATGATATTGTTGCTATTGCTCCCATACTTGATAGTTCCTTGAATAAAAAGCATGATTGCAATGATGTTATTACAAATTCTATTAATGTCAATTATGTTAATGATATGCAAACCCGAAGCTTGGGGATGCTAGTTTTGCTACGTCCACTAATTGTTGCAATGATCATGATTGGGGTGATTCTTCTTATGATCTTGAAAATTTATGTAAGCCCCATGATGAATATGAGATTGATAATAATGTTTGCAACAATATTGAAAGTGGGTTTGGAAGAGTGTCAACTTTAGATCCCACATATTTGGAGAATGTTCAATCTTATAAAATTTATGATAAAAGTGTGTTTGGAGAGGTCATAACTTTAGTTAATGTTAATCCCAATATTTTGGAAGAGTGTCAACTTTGCATGCATGTGGATCGTGTTGAGAATATGTTATGTGATAGATATATTGTTGAATTTTCTTATGATCCTACATGTAATTATTATGAGAGAGGAAAATATGGTTGAAGAAAATTTCATGTTACTAAATTACCTCTCGTTTTGTTGAGATTGTCAATGTTTTATTCCTCTCCTTTGCATATGCTAGATATTTCTTGTCTTGATAATTTGTTTGCTTATAAAATTCCTATGCATAGGAAGTATGTTAGACTTAAGTGTGTTTGTCATATGTTTTATGATGCTCTCTTTGTGCTTCAATTCTTGTCTTTTATGTGAGCGTCATTGAAATTATCAATGCCTAGCTAAGGGCATTAAACAATAGTGCTTGTTGGGAGGCAACCCAATTTTATTTTTTATTTTTTATTTTTGTTCCTGTTTTGCTTGAATAATTCATCTAGCCTCTGGTTAGATGTGCTTTTATGTTTTGATTAGTGTTTGTGCCAAGTAAGACCTTTGGGATAGCTTACGGTGATAGTTGTTTTGATCCTGCTGAAAAACAGAAACTTTTGCACCCAGTAAATAATTTCCTGGAATTTTTTGAAACATGCTTTTGATCTGATTATTTTTGCTCTGGATTGGTACAAAAATGTCCCAGGTTTTCCTAATTGTTCACAATTTTTGGAGTTACAAAAGTATTCAAGAGTTACAGATTGCTACAGATTGTTCTCTTTTTTGACATATTCTGTTTTCTATGTGTTGTTTGCTTATTTTGATGAATCTATGGGTAGTATCGGGGGGTATGAACCATGGAAAAGTTGGAATAAGTAGATATTACACCAATATAAATAAATAATGAGTTTACAACAGTACCATAAAGTGGTGATTTATTTTCTTATACTAACGGAGCTTATGAGATTTTCTGTTGAGTTTTGTGTTGTGAAGTTTTGAAGTTTTGGGTAAGGATTTGATGGACTATGGAATAAGGAGTGGAAAGAGCCTAAGCTTGGGGATGGCCTGGAAGGCATCCCCTCTTTCGTCTTCGTCTATCGGTAACTTTACTTGAGACTATATTTTTATGCACCACATGATATGTGTTTTGCTTGGAGCGTCTTGTTTGATTTGAGTCTTTGCTTTTTATTTTGCCACAATCATCCTTGATGTACACACCTTTTGAGAGGGTCACGCATGAATAGTGATTTATTAGAATACTCTTTGTGCTTCACTTATATCTTTTGAGCTAGGCAATATTGCTCTAGTGCTTCACTTATATATTTTTAGAGCACGGTGGTGGTTTTATTTTATAGAAATTGATGAACTATAATGCTTAACTTATATTATTTTGAGAGTCTCTAAACAGCATGGTAATTTTCTTTGGTTATAAATTTAGTCCTAATATAATAGGCATCCAAGATGGATATAATAAAAACTTTCATATAAAGTGCATTGAATACTATGAGAAGTTTGATTCCTTATGATTGTTTTGAGATATGAAGATGATGATATTAGAGTCATGCTAGTGGAGTAATTGTGAATTTGAGAAATACTTGTGTTGAGGTTTGTGATTCCCGTAGCATGCACGTATGGTGAATCACTATGTAAGGAAGTTGGAGCATGAGGTATTTTTTGATTGTCATCCTTTGTGTGGAGGTCGGGACCGCCCGATGGTTAACTCGTACCAACCCTTCCCCTAGGAGCATGCGCCTAGTGCTTGGTTTCAATAACTAATAGATTTTTGCAATAAATATGTGAGTTCTTTATGACTAATGTTGAGTACATGGATTATATGCACTCTCACCCTTCCACCATTGCTAGCCTCTCTTGTGTCACGCAACTTTCGCCGGTACATATACCTACCATATACCTTCCTCAAAACAGCTAGCATACCTACCTATTATGGCATTTCCATAGCCATTCTGAGATATATTGCCATGCAACTTTCCACCGTTCCATTTATTATGACACGTTTCGTCATTGTCATATTGCTTTGCATGATCATGTAGTTGACATCGTATTTGTGGCAAATCCACCTTTCATAATTCTTTCATACATGTCACTCTTGATTCATTGCACATCCCAGTACACCGCCGGAGGCATTCACACAGAGTCATATTTTTGTTCTAGGTATCGAGTTGTAATTTTTGGGTTGTAAGTAAATAGAAGTGTGATGATCATCATTATTAGAGCATTGTCCCATGTGAGGAAATAAAAAAAGATGCCAAAGAAGCCAAATAAAAAAAGAGGACAAAGAAGCAAAATAAAAAATGAGAGGAAAAGAGAGAAGGGGCAATGTCACTATCCTTTTTCCACACTTGTGCTCCAAAGTAGCACCATGATCTTCATGATAGAGCGTCTCCTATTTTGTCACTTTCATATACTAGTTGGAATTTTTTATTATAGAACTTGGCTTGTATATTCCAACGATGGGCTTCCTCAAATCTCCCTAGGTATTCATGAGCAAGCAAGTTGGATGCACACCCACTTAGTTTTTCTTTTTGAGCTTTCATAAACTTATAGCTCTAGTGCTTCTGTTGCATGTCAATCCCTACTCACTCACATTAATATCTATTGATGGGCACCTCCATAACCCGTTGATACACCTAGTTGATGTGAGACTATCTCCCTCCTTTTGTCTTCTCCACAACCACCATATTCATTCCACCTATAGTGCTATGTCCATGGCTCACGCTCATGTATTGCGTGAAAGTTGAAAAAGTTTGAGAATACTAAAGTATGAAACAATTGCTTGGCTGAAACCGGGGTTGTACATGATTTGAATATTTTGCGTGATGAAGATGGAGCATAGCTAGACTATACGATTTTGTAGGGATAAGCTTTCTTTGGCCATGTTATTTTGAGAAGACATAATTGCCTTGTTAGTATGCTTGAAGTATTATTGTTTTTATGTCAATATTAAACTTTTGTTTTGAGTCTTACGGATCTGAATATTCATGCCACAATAAATAAAATTACATGGATAAATATGTTAGGTAGCATTCCACATCAAAAATAATGTTTTTATCATTTACCTACTCGAGGACGAGCATGAATTAAGCTTGGGGATGCTTGATACTTCTCCAATGTATCTATAATTTTTGATTGTTTCATGATATTATATTATCTGTTTTGGATGTTTTATATGCATTATTATGCTATTTTATATTATTTTTGGGACTAAACTATTAACCTAGAGCCCAGTGCCAGTTCCTGTTTTTTCCCTGTTTTTGAGTTTCGCAGAAAAGGAGTACCAAATGGAGTCCAAATGGAATAAAAGTTTCACGGTGATTTTTCTTGGACCAGAAGACAACCAGGAGACTTGGAGACGAAGTCGAAAGAGCCACGAGGCGGCTACAAGGATGGAGGGCGCACCTAGGGGGGTAGGGAGCGCCCCCCACCCTTGTGAGCCCGTCGTGCACCCCCTGACCTAATTTCTTCGCCTATATATTCCCATATATCCCCAAACCAACAGAGGCATCCATGAAAACACTCTCCGCCACCACAACCTTCTGTACCAATGAGATTCCGTCTAGGAACCTTTTCCAGCATCCTGTCGGAGGGGTATTCGATCATGGAGGGCTTCTACATCAACACCATTGCCCTTCCGATGAAGCATGAGTAGTTTACCTCAGACCTACGGGTCCATAGCTAGTAGCCAGATGGCTTCTTCTCTCTCTTTGATTCTCAATACCATGTTCTCCTCGATGTTCTTCGAGATCTATTCGATGTAATACTTTTTTGCGGTGTGTCTGCCGAGATCCGATGAATTGTGGATTTATGATCAGCTTATCTATGAATATTATTTGAATCTTCTCTGAATTCTTATATGCATGATTTGAATCTTTGCAAGTCTGTTCGAATTATCGGTTTGGTTTGGCCAACTAGATTGGTTCTTCTTGCAATGGGAGAAGTGCTTAGCTTTGGGTTCGATCTTGTGGTGTCCTTTCCCAATGACAGTAGGGGCACCAAGGCACGTATTGTATTGTTGCCATCGAGGACAAAAAGATGGGGTTTTCATCATATTGCTTGAGTTAATTCCTCTACATCATGTCATCTTACTTAATGCGTTACTCTGTTCTTTACGAACTTAATACTCTAGATGCATGCTGGATAGCGGTCGATGTGTGGAGTAATAGTAGTAGATGCAAGCAGGAGTCGGTCTACTTGACACGGACGTGATGCATATATTCATGATCATTGCCTTAGATATCGTCATACCTTTTCTCTTTTCTATCAATTGCTCGGCAATAATTTGTCCACCCACCTTATTATTCGCTATCTTGAGAGAAGCCTCTAGTGAAACCTATGGCCCCGGGGTCTCTTTTCCATCATATAAGTTTCCGATCTACAATTCTTGCAATCTTTAACTTTCCGATCTATAAACCAAAAATACTAAAGATATTTACTTTATCGTTTATCTATCTCTATCAGATCTCACTTTTGCAAGTAACTGTGAAGGGATTGATAACCCCTTTATCGTGTTGGGTGCAAGTTTGTTTGATTGTTTGTGCAGGTATTCGGTGATTTGTGCGTTGTCTCCTACTGGATTGATACCTTGGTTCTCAAACTGAGGGAAATACCTATCTCTACTTTGCTGCATCACCCTTTTCTCTTCAAGGGAAAACCAACGCAAGCTCAAGAAGTAGCATTGTGTTTTTACGACAAGATGAATACAAGATTTATACACAAGATGAATACAAAATTAATACAAGATGAATACAAGATTTATACACATGGATGAATACACAACTCAACAAATGAACCAACCATCATCCTATGAACAAAACTCAACATACAACAAATGAACACCTTTTGTCGAACAACGGAGATGCAACACCACAACTTGTAATTCCACCGACTGAAAAAATTAGGCAAAACCCAATATAGTAGCGCTTGCATGGCAAAAAAACCTAGTAAAACCTTGTAAAAAGAAGTATATTTGTCACCAAAATACAACACTTGACATGGAAAAATTGTGTTGGAACTTATTTTTAACACAATGAAAACAAGTAGATGATAGTGGCCTTGTGGATACATGAGCAATTTACAAACTGTCCATAACAGCAACATGGCAATTTACAAACAAGGTTAAGATATGCTGCAGTAACATAAAGTGCATATGCATGGCATGTGGCTGGAATATGCTAGATGTATAGCAATTCATCCAAAGGTTCAAGTTCAATAGCATCATGGGTTAATTGCAATGAAGTCAACAAGATGCAAACATGTTGTTACAGATACAGACTTGGTGAGAATATGCAGTGTAGGTGCTGGCAGAACATTGACAAGCAGTTTTGGCATTGATATTACACTAGGAAAACAAACTCCAAAGAGCAATAAAAAGATAAGAAACTACAGTAGACATGCCATAGTTTAAAATGTTCCATGGTGCAAAAATATATGATGCATGTATCAATTACAAATGAACTCACAAGTTGCAACTTACTGTTAAAAGCAAACTGTTATATTAGCATGACATCTTTAGAGCAAGTTTAGGTCATGCTAAAGTAGCTTTACAAGGCAACAAACGGCATGGCATGAATGTACTGGTAAAGCATGGAAAAACATGTTTACTTACCATGTTAAGAAAAGTTATAGATTAGTGGGAAACATCATCGAAACATGGAAAGTTTTCATTCTGTCAGTTTCAGACTTAGCAGATTTCAACAAGCATGAAAACAATACATAATTGCATAATTGTAGGGATGGAAGAGGGAGGAAGGAGGGCAGAGAGGGGTGGAGGTGTACCCGGCCGACCGTGGAGCGGCGGCGGCCGGTACGGCAGGGGCGCGGGGAGCGGCGGCATCGAGGCAGCGCGCGCGTCGGGGCAGAGGGGCAGGGCGCGGCAAGGGCATCGACGGCGAGGTCCAGCAGCCTGACGGTGAGGGCATCAGCAAGAGCATCGACGGCGAGGTCCTGCAGCCTGACGGCGAGTGGGAAACTGTAGATGACTTTGGAAATTTTCCTAAGTCCCGCTTATATAGGGCCCCCATTTAGTCCCGCTTGGTGGCTCCAACCCAGAAGAAAGGCCCCCCTTTCATCCCAAGCCACAAACCGGGACTAATGGTCAATTTCAGCAGTCGAAAGGGCGGGAAGCACAGACCTTTGGTCCCAGTTTGTGGCTCAAACCGGGACGAAAGGGAGGCCTTTCGTCCCGGTTGGAGCCACCAACGGGATGAAAGGGCTGGTGCTCGCACAGCCGCGGGGCGATGGAAGTTTAGTCCCACCTTGCAAAGCGAAGCACGCTCGGAGTGCTTTATAAGCCCTACTGCGACTTCCCTCTCGAGCTCCACTCTATTGCAGGCAGTACATGCCTAACACTCTCTCTGCCCTGTTGGGCCTACTTGCCCTGCGGGCCTGCATCCTGGCCCATGTATAGTTGGGTTTCTAGTTGTATGCAGGTCATTGTGGCCTAGTAGGCACACATTTTTTTATTATTTTTTATGATTTTTTTGCTATTATAGTTTTTAACAAAAAATAATTTATTAAAATATTATCATAACTAGAGGTTTATAAAAGCTTTTTGTTGATTCTTTTCGCTATTGAAGAAACGGCGAAAATCGGATGCACTTTGTGTACAAACTAGAAAATCCCTTTCGAAGTATCGGGGTTTCGGATGAAAACTCATCTATTACAAAGGGATTTCATTTTTTAAACTTATTTTAACTCTAGACTTTTTGTGCTTTCAATATGCACCATTCAAAGCCACGTCATCAATTTTCAACCCTTTCTGACTTCATTTTCTATTTTTCATGCATTTAATGATTTTTGAGCTAAATGACCCTGAAAGTGAAAAGCACTACAAATGAACTCTGGAAGGTTGAAACTTGGCATGGTATCATAATTTCACCCACAGAGCATGTGCTAAAAAGTTGAGAGGGTTACGGCAAAAACTAGATGCACTTCGTGTACAAACTGGACAATCTCTTTCGAAGTATCAGGGTTCTGGACAAAAACTCATTATTACAAAGGGATTTATTTTTAAAAACTTATTTTAACTCCAGACTTTTTGTGCATTCAATATGCATCATTCAAATGCACTTCATCAATTTTCAATCTTTTCTAACTTCATTTGCTATTTTAATGCATTAAATGATTTTTTTGAGCTAAATGACCTTGAAATTGAAAAGCACTAGAAATGAACTCTGAAAAGGTTGAAACTTGGTAGGGTATCATAATTTCACCCACATAGCATGTGCTAAAAAGTTGAGAGGGTTACGACAAAAACTGGATGCACTTCACGTACAAACTGGACAATCCCTTTTGAAGTATCTGGTTTTCGACGAAAACTCGTCTATCACAAAGGGATTTCATTTATTAAACTTGTTTTAACTCTAGACTTTTAGTGCGTTCAATATGCATCATTCAAAGCCATGTCATCAATTTTCAACCCTTTTTGACTTCATTTGCTATTTTTCATGCATTTAATGATTTTTTTGATCTAAATGACCCTGAAATTGAAAAGCACTACAAATAAACTCTGAAAAGGTTGAAACTTGGCATGGTATCAAAAACTCACCCACATATCATGTGCTAAAAAGTTGAGAGGGTTACGACAAAAGTTGGATGCACTTCGTGTACAAACTGGACAATCTCGTTCGAAGTGTCAGGGTTCGGATGAGAACTCATCTAGTACAAAGGGATTTCATTTTTTAAACTTATTTTAACTCTAGACTTTTCATGCGTTCAATATGCACCATTCAAAGCGACGTGATCAATTTTCAACCCTTTCTGACTTCATTTGCTATTTTTCATGCATTTAATGATTTTTTGACCTAAATGACCAAGAAATTGCAACCAAAACAGTGGTGTCCACTTTGATGCAGCAACAAAAACAGTATGTGTCCCTATTGGTTGCTGTATCAAAGTGGACACCACTATTTTTGTTGGTGCTCTTTTTAACTTGGGCAATCGTGTAAAATGTATTCACATTTATCTCGTACCCATGGTAAGTCAATACAGTCGAAGATGGTGTCCTGGCCAACAAGTACAACTCATCTCCAACAATGTTGTTACCCATGAGATGTGTTTGCAACCAACCGCCGAATGTCCTAACATGTTCACGTGTAATCTAGTCGTCACACTGCTCTGGGTGTTTGGAGCATAGAATATGCTTGTGTTCATTGATATACAGGGTCACCAAGGTAGAATTTTGTAGAAGTGTGTGTAGTGTGCTTCAGCCCAAGAATGCCCGTCCCTACATATTATTGAATCCGCTCCTAGCGTGCCTTTTCCAGTCAGCCTCCCCTCATACAGCGATTGAGGAACACCAATCGGCTTAAGGTCAGGAATAAAGTCAACCCAAAACCCAATGACCTCCTCTGTTTGATGGCCTGTGGAGATGCTTCCTTTTGGCCTAGCACGGTTACAGACATATTTCTTTAAGACTCCCATGAACCTCTCAAAGGGGAACATATTGTGTAGAAATACAGGACTCGGAATGCCAATCTCTTCGATTAGGTGAACTAGAACGTGTGTCAAGATATTGAAGAAGGATCGTGGGAGCACCAACTCGAAACTGACAAGACATTGCACCAAATCATTCTCCAACCTTGGTATGATTTCTAGATCAATTACCTTCTGAGAGATTTCATTGAGGAATGCACATAGCTTCACAATAGCTAATCGAACATTTTCCGGTAGGCCCCATCAATGCAACCGGAAGCAGTTGCATCATAATCACGTGGCAGTCATGAGACTTTAGGTTCTAGAACTTCTCTCTGCCATATTTATTATTCCCTTTATATTCGACGAGAAGCCAGCCGGGACCTTCATACTGAGCAGGCATTCAAAGAAGATTTCCTTCTCTTGTGTGGTAAGAGCGTATCTGGCAGGACCTTGATACTGCTTTGGATGCATGCCGTCTTTTTCGTGCACACGTTGTTGGTCCTCCCGTGCCTCCGATGTATCTTTTATCTTCCCTTACACGCCCAAGAAGCCCAGCAAGTTCACGCAAAGATTCTTCGTCATGTGCATCAAGTCGATTGCAGAGCGGACCTCTAGGTCTTTCCAATATATAGGGTAGGTCCCAAAATATAGATTTCTCCTTCCACATAGGTGTGTGTCCCTCTGCGTCATTTGGAACAGATTGTCCGCTAGGACCCTTTCCAAAGATTACTGATAACCACAAGTATAGAGGATTGCAACAGTTTTGAGGGCAGAGTATTCAACCCAAATTTATTGATTCAACACAAGGGGAGCCAAAGAATATTTTCAAGTATTAGCAGCTGAGTTGTCAATTCAACCACACCTGGAGATTAATTATGTGCAGCAAAGTGATTAGTAGCAAAGTAGTATGATAGTTTTGATAGTAGTAGCAACAGCAATAGTAACAGTAACAGTGATAGTAACGATTTTGTAGCAAGTGTAATAGTAACAATAGCAGTAGTAACTTAGCAAGAACGATATAAGAAAAAATCGTAGGCATTGGATCGGTGTATTCATTGGATGATATTCATCATATAACAGTCATAACTTAGGGCAATACGAACTAGCTCAAGTTCATAAATATAATGTAGGCATGTATTCCGTAAATAGTCATACATGCTTATGGAAAGAACTTGCATGACATCTTTTGTCCTACCCTCCCGTGGCAGCAGGGTCCATAAGGAAACTAAGGGATATTAAGGCCTCCTTTTAATAGAGAAATAGAACAAAGCATTAACACATAGTGAATACATGAACTCCTCAAACTACGGTCATCACCGGAAAGTATCCCGACTATTGTCACTCCGGGGTTTACGGATCATAACACGTAATAGGGGAATATAACTTGCAAGATCAAATCTAGAACATAGATATAATGGTGATAACATAAATGGTTTAGATCTAAAATCATGGCACCCGGGCCCAAAGTGACAAACATTAAGCATGGCAAAGTCATATCTACATCAATCTCAGAACATAGTGGATACTAGGGATCAAGCCCTAACAAAACTAACTCGATTACATGATGAATCCCATCCAACTCCTCGCCGACCAGCGAGCCTACGAAGGAATTCCTCACTCCTGGTGGGTAGCATCATGGAATTGGCGATGAAGGAGGGTTGGTGATGATGAAGATCGAAGACCCCCCTCTCCGGAGCCCAAAATGGACTCCAGATCTGGCCTCCCGATGAAGAACAGGAGGCGGCGACGGCTTCGCATCACGAAACGAGATAATTCTTCCTCCCTGATTTTTTTTGGAAAAATAGGTATTTATGGAGTTGGAATCAGGGTCTGCGGGGCCACCAGGTGGGAACAACCCACCTGGGCGTGCCTGAGGGAGGCCTGTTGGGCTGTGCTCACCCAGGGCCCCCCTCCGGTGGTTCTTGGCTCTAGTCTTTTTTTATTGCATAAAAATTCCCTACAAAGTTTCGTTCCAATCCGAGAACTTTTATTTGTACACAAAAACAACACCATGGTAGTTCTGCTAAAAACATCGTCGGTACGGGTTATTTTCATTCAAATAATGCAAATTAGAGTCCAAAACAAGTGGAAAAGCGTTAGGGAAAGTAGATACGACGAAGACGCATCAATTACTTCTAATCCTTGACCATATCAAATATATCATCACCAGTACGGATGACGGACTTCTTCTGGTGATATGCCTCACCTTTGAAATGCTTTCCTTTCTTTCTTAAGAGATGCTTGGTCAGAAGAAATCGACGATGTCCCAGGTACACATTCTTCTTGCATTTGTCCAAATATATTCTTTCAGTATCATCTAAACTGTGTGTGCATGCGTGGTATCTCTTGTTTGTCTGTCTTAAAAGGTTACTAAGAGTAGGCCAATCATTGATGGTTACAAACAGCCATGCTCATAGGTCAAATTCCTGCTGTTTGTGCTCATCCCACACACGAACACCTTTGATATGCCACAATTGTATAAGTTCTTCAACTAATGGCCTTAGGTACATGTCAAAGTCGTTGCCGGGTTGCTTAGGGCCTTGGATGAGAACTAGCATCATAATGACCTTCCACTTCATGCACAACCAAGGAGGAAGGTTGTAGATACATAGAGTCACGGGCCAGGTGCTATGATTGCTGCTCTGCTCCCCAAAAGGATTAATGTCATCTACACTTAAACCAAACAATATGTTCCTTGCGTCATCTGCTAAATCCTGCCACTTTCTCTGGATTTTTCTCCACTGCGACCCATCAGCAGGTACTCTCAACTTCCCATCTTTCTTACGGACTTTCTTGTGCCATCGCATCGACTTGGCATGCTCTTTGTTTCTAAACAAACGTTTCAACTGTGGTTTATAGTAGGATACCACATCACCTTGGAAGGAACCCTCTTCTTGGGCGCTCGTCGTCAACATCACCAAGGTCATCTCGTCTGATCTTATACCGCAATGCACCGCATACCAGGCATGCATTCAAATTCTCGTACTCACCGCGGTAGAGGATGCGGTCATTAGGGCACGCATGTATCTTCTGCACCTCCAATCCTAGAGGGCATAGAACCTTCTTTGCTTCGTACGTACTGGCAGACAATTCATTATCCTTTGGAAGCTTCTTCTTTATTATTTTCAGTAGCGAACCAAATCCCTTGTCAGATACACCATTGTCTGCCTTCCATTGCAGCAATTCCAGTGTGGTACCGAGCTTTGTATTGTCATCTTCGCAATTTGGGTACAACTCTTTTTTGTGATCCTCTAACATGCAATCGAACTTCAACTTCTCCCTTTCTTCGCATTCTCTCTGTGCATCAACAATGACCCGACGAATATCATCATCGGGTACATCTAGTGCCTCTTGATCTTCAGCATCCCTCGTTGAAGTATCACCGTATTCAGAGAACATAGGATAGTTGTCATCATCCTCTTCTTCTTCATTGTCTTCCATCATAACCCCTCTTTCTCCGTGCTTGGTCCAAACATTATAGTGTGGCATGAAACCCTTCTCAAGCAGGTGCAAGTGAAGGGTTTTCGAGTTAGAGTAATCCTTCATGTTCCCACAGACAGTACATGGACAATACATAAAACCATTCTGCTTGTTTGCCTCAGTCACCTCAAGAAAATTATGCAGGCCCTCAATGTAGTCGGAGGTGCGTCGGTCACTGTACATCCATTGTCGGTTCATCTGCATGTATTATATAATTAAGTATATCAAAAACCATTACAAAACATCATGAATAGAGAAATGACCAAATTAATACAAGTTCATCATCAGATTAAAACCAAAGTACAGTAGTGACCAAATGTTATTACTGAAAAAAATAAATACTTAAAGTTCATACATAGTTCTCATAGAACAACATATAGCTAGCTCTCTAGATCATCTAATTAAAACATACATTGAAACTAACATACAACTATGAAAAACATTTAAATACAACAATAAATGCGATCAAAATTGCAACTAACGTAACAATTGATCCAACAGCATAATGATACCAAGCCTCATTATCAATGGCATATTTTCTAATCTTTCTATTATTCAAGCGCATTGCATCCATCTGGATCTTGTGATCATCGACGACATCGGTAACATGCTACTCCAATTTCATCTTCTCCTCTTCAATTCTGTTCAATTTTCTTTCAAATAATTGTTTTCTTTTTTAACCAAATTTAACCTCTCGACAAGAGGGTTGGTTGGAATTTCCGATTCACATACCTCCTAGATAAAACATCTATGTCACGTTGGTCGGCATAATTGCCATAAACACTAAATGAAACAAATAGTTATGAAAGATAATATACCACATCTGAATCATAGACCGGATGAGAGCTGACGGGGGCGGATACCAAAACCATGGCACTATAACAAACAATAATTAAAGTAAGAAAATATACAAGTAGCTATCTAAATCATACAAGTAAGAATTTTTTTCCTTTTGAAAAGAAGATAAGAACAAGAGGCTCACCATGGTGGTGCCGGCAACGAGATCGGCGCTGGCGATCGACGGTGGTGAGGACGGGGACGGGACGGCACCCTACACATGTGCAGACTCTAAGAAGTTAATTTGAGCTCAAATTGTGCATCTAAATCAAAAGAACTCCCACATACACTCCTCCACTAAAACCCACAAACCACTCTTCTTCTAGAGCTTTTAAAATGAGCTAAACTAGCTGTGAGAGATGAAAGGATGAAGTTGCTAACCTTTTAGAACACTTGTGTAGTTAGTGCATCGCCAAACCTAGACAAATCTTGAGGAAATGTAGTTTGGAGGTCGAGCTTGGAGAGGAGAAAGCTTAAGTGTAGCTCGGGCATTTCATCAAACACCTCATGTGCATAGGCGGTGAGAGCAGAGCAGCACACAACTCCCACAGGCCGGCTGACCAAAAAACAGAGGAGTGAGCGTGCAGGGGCGAGCATATATATAGGCATCTCTTTAGTCCCCATTGGTGGCTAGAACTGGGATAGAAGACTGACCTCTAGTCCTGGTTCCATCCACCAACCGGAGCTAAAGGGGTTGTGCCAGGAGCGAGGCCCTTTAGTCCCCGTTCGTGTTTGGAACCGGGACTAAAGGGGTCAGACGAACCGGGACTGGTGCCTGCCAAGGCCCGGCCGGCGTCCTGGCCGCTTGAACCGGGACTGATGCTCCCATTTATCCCGGCTCGTAACACGACCGGGACTAATGCTTTGATCCGTCCAGGACCGGGACTAACATGAAGCGCTGCCGCCGCCCCATCAACCAAAGCGAACATAGGTTTTTCACCCTAAGTGTCAGAGGATAGGGAGAGGGTCAAGGTGGCGCTCCAAGAGGATCACGACACCCATAGGCGCTACCGCTGCCAGCGCCAAGGCGCAAAGCTTTCACTCGACCTCTCCTACGCACCATAGCACATGAACTGGTCACAGATGTACTGACGGTGTCATGGGATAATGGGTGCACACGATGTCGGCATGTCATTCATGGGCCGGGCCGAGGACCCACCAGCAACTGAAGAATGGGCCACGCATACCCTAGCCCTTGGCGTAATCAAGATGGAGTTTATCGAAGACTTGGCATACACTTCAAGATGTATTTGAATTATTGGCATGTTTATCCTTAGATTGTAACCGACCATGTGTAACCCCAAGATACCCCCGGTGCGTATATGAGCCGAGGGGATTAGTCTGTAGAGGGACGATTTCAAGGTTTAGAGGTTAGAACCCATATATACGATCTCCAGGTAGATCATCATGTACTTTGTACCCCATCCACAATCAATATAAAAAGAGCAGGACGTAGGGTTTTACCTCTTTGAGAGGGCCCAAACCTAGGTAAATACCGCTTCCCTATTCTTCCTATTACCATCGTACCAAGATCACCAGCTTGGGGCCTCCTACCGGAGATCCGATGGTTTTAGCACTGACACCTACCCCAGTCGGGACCCCACATGGGCTCCAAATCCGGATTTGTGCTTGTCCGCCACCACCGGCGACAACCTCACTAGGACCTCCCACCACCGCATACCTCGCCAACACCTGCTACTACGCCGCCCACCAGAGAGCCATCGCGAGTAGCCTCACCATCTAGGGCCACCGCCTCGGCATCCATGGCTCCGTGTTTGCCCTCACTCTAAGCCTGCAGCCACTGATCGCTGAAGGAATGGGTGGGAAGGCCATTCCTTCCCTAGCCTTGACATCCCTGAGGCCAATGCCCGCACCACGAGTACTAGCAAATCAATACACCATCGTCCCACCCTACCCCGACGACTAAAGGGTGACCCCCCTACTATCGAGGAAGAGGTAGTTCCATGGCCCATCTTGAAATTAATGGTCAAATTTATATCTCTAAGAGAGTGTTAATAACCAAAAGATCACCCTTTTATTCAGTTGGAGATAGCTAATAACCGCGCATGCTGCCCAGTAAAAGATCACTTATCAGTGATATATGATAGTTGTACATGTTCTTTACACGTTACATCTTGGCCCATATTCATGCCTAGGGTATATGATCATTACATCAAAACACATTGACCTACTTTGTGTAACATGGACTATAATTTTGTGGAGAAAAGAGATTCTACCATGCGTGGGAACCTTCATGCATGCATCTATCATCCAAACTATTGGAGATTCACGTTTGCAAGTACTGTATTTTCAATTCACACCTCATTTGGTATCCATATTCCTCAACTACATCACGTCACCTAGCACCTTCTATCCTACATGCACAAGCATATGTGTCCACCACTTTCTCTACTTTTTACCCACCCATGCATTTCCATGTGATTTCGAAGTTGAAATCATTTTATCCTTCATTTGCATATTTGTGTATTTGTGTCTCTAGTGACAAGGACTTTTAAACCACTCTGGAATATATTTTGATAAGTTTAAAACTTTGGATTTTCAACATGATATGAAACCTTATGAAAGATGGTTAACTCTACAAAACATGGTGAAACTATATGGTATAGTGTGTGAAACTTGTATCATGTCAATCTATTGCACGGAGAAACACAATGATGCAATCCATAACACAATAAAAACAATAAAATATGATGAGAACTAATGTTAATTACAAGCTTATAATATTAAGTTTGAAGTGCGTAGACACAAAATGAAACAATAATCAGTGTGACTATATTTTAGAAACATAATAAAACATTGTTAACAATGATTTGAAAGTATCCTAAAGATATTTTTTATTACCATAGTTACCAAGTTCCCTACTAATCAGTTTGATGCACAATTACACATAACTTTACAGTATAATATTGTATGGTATACAATGACCTATAATAATAAAACTTATGTTTGACACACTCTGGAACATTATGCTATAATATTGTTGTTTCTATCTAGGGAAATAAAGAACTACACCTATCCACGAGGTCATCTACAAATGCAAATGCAACTTTTATGCTTGGGCACAGCAGGAGGTTTGGATATATGTTTTGCCCTTAGGTCGCAGCTCATATCACAATTAACTTGTTCTACTCCACTTTTATACCCTAATTTTAGTTGCTACCCTGGGGGAGGAGGGGCGGTCACCACGGCCCCTCAAAAGCCAAGGGCCCCGCTAGTATAGGATGCCCACAAGAGAAAGGCGAATGCGCCACTAGTCGCGAGATGAGATCATGCATGTGCACCTAACCGTTTCACAGTGATGAAACCTTATGACGGATGGTGAAACTCTGTGGTATAGTGTGTGAAACTAGTTTCATGTCAATCATTTGCATGGAGAAACACAATGATGCACTCCATAACGCAACAAAAAACAATAAAACTTGATAAGAACTAATGTTAATTACAAGCATGTAATTTTAAGTATGAAGTGCATAGACACAGAGTGAAACAATAATCACTGTTGAAACAGTGTGACTATTTTTGAGAAACATAATAAAATAGTGTTAACTATGATTTCAAAAGTACTTTAAAAGACATATTTTTATTACCATAGTTACCAAGTTCCTTATGAATCAGTTTGATGCACATTTACACACAACTTATAGTATAATACTCTATGGTGCACAATGAACTGTAATAAAACTTATGTTTGACAAACTTTGGAACAATGTGGTACACTATGTAACATTGTATACAACTTTGTTTTTTCATGTGTTTTATAATCTTTGTAGTTTCATCAAGTTTCAAAATCCTTATTTGACTAGTTATAGAAGCAGATTCATGTTTGGTCTTGTTTCTTCTTTCTACTACTATGTACATGTTACGCGTGTGAAACACAATACACGGGATGTGGTTCTACATTTCTTGTCATACTACCTTCTTTTATGGTAATTTAGAGGGGCTTTAGTTGATATTTTACTACCAAATTCTGCAGCTATCATAGGTGTAACATATTTGTTGCTAGAATTGGGCTTCAATGTTTGTTTTGCTTCAAGATTGCTTGTTCTACTTTTCCAGCAATGATATGTATGCTTCATTCGGAAGAACCTACATCACAGAAAATAAGGTGAATGTTTTCCTTTACTTTACATAATTTATATACACTTCGAGAAGGAAAAGAATCCTGCTTACCTCCAAGGAAGTGCACTTTACTTGCTTGTTGGTCCCCAAACTAAAGTGGAATTTAATGTCCCTTCCACCTAGCATGGCTCAATCCACCGATCATTTATGCTTTGATATTAGCGCAGACGTTGGGCAGTGTTCCAATACATTTTAGATTTTAATTCAAAAAATAAACCTGAAATATCACATGTAGTACTTTGTGTGAGTCTTTAGTCATGAAAGCGTGAGAGTTTGCACACAACAGGATTATTGCATGCATATTCCTAGACTGTCTCTCACCATACAAAGACATGCATTTTATTTTACTAGTAATATGCTCGTGCTACGCAACGGAAGCACAAGAAAACATGATTTAGCCGCATTCGGTTATTCTAGTAAATTTAGTCAAGACCTTCTAAAGTCCAAAAGAAACAACATGTTATTCCATTTCTCATCACATGTATTAACTGACATTTCTACTAATGTTGCTACTATACGCATCATTATTCTACTTTGTAAGGTTGAGCAAAATACTAACGATATGTTTACTTGTTGCATATGGGCATATCACGTCGTCATTTTTATCTTTGTCCTATATTTCTAATGCTGAAGTTTAGAACAGCAGTATGTTTGAATCAACATTTGAGATCTCTCCACATGTTATTGTATACCATATAAAACGGTATTCCCTATATTGACAACATTCTTAAAATAGCCATGCTTATATATTTGAGCAGACTTGAAATCAACATAAGCCAAGCTGCAATCTACCAAATGTGATGTCTGAATGTATTTAAAGGAACTTGAGGATGGGAAAATGAGATAATAAGCCGGATTTTGTAAACATATCAAAGATTTAGTGTCCAACAGAATATTTAACACCATTTGCCACCCTAGGCTGTACGGGAATATTGATAAAATATGCAATAATGATAAAAAGGAAGTGACATAGAGCACACAGAGCACGTTAATGCAAGGCGTCGGATGATAACAAAGATTATTCGTCCACACATGAAAGTTTACATCAAAAGTGTATGCTATATTTTTTTGCGAGAGAGAGAGTGTATGATATATGTTCAACATGCTACCACCAAGAGTCAATGAATCAAAATTTTGATGATTGCAAATATTATTATTTTGGTCGTGTTAGGCCGCCATGGTGGTCCTCGTAGCTCTGGAGGGAGCTCGAGTGTGACCTCCAAGCGGTGCTCACACCGATGACAGCGACCAAGGCCGATCTACAGGACTACCTAGACCGGGTGCTCGCACTCGATGCTGCCTACACACTACCTCTGCACGGCAACACCGTTGAGCCTACGCACTGGTGGTCCTGCTCCCCGATGCTGTCGATCCTGCATTGAGACAAAACTACTTCGTGAAGCACTACATTCCCCATCCAAGACACATTAGTCTTTGTCGCCAAGAAGGGTGACACTGCTCCTGGGAAAACCCTACTTGCGTCAAAGTGTCAGGCGACCACACATGCGTGCGACAAGTTGGGCCGGCTCATCAACCACGTTCACATCGCTTGCCAGTTCCGATTTTGCGAAACTCCTAGAAGGCTCCCGACCGTTTTTTCTGGTTTTGGGAACTTCTAGAAGGTTCCTCATATGGTTTTTTCTTTTTCTTTTTTGCTCCTTTTCTGTTTCTTTTTATTTTTCATTTTTTCCGTTTCTATTTCATTTTTCATTTTTTTCTTTATTCTTTGTTTTTGTTCTTTTCTTTTCCAAAATATCCTAGCATTTTAATATATATTTCACAAATCCATAATAAGCTCTGGAAATTAAGAAAATGTTTGCATTTCAAAAAAAGTTGTCCATAATTCTGAACCATGTTACCAAATTTCAAAAAATGATCTTGTTTCTAAAATTTGTTCACATATCCAAAAATTATTACTGAATTTCAAAAAATGTTCCCATTTTGAAAATTTGTTCACCAATTCAAAAAATGTTCAGGAATTTCAAAATGTGTTCCAATTTTTCAAATATTGTTCTAGTTTTAATAAAAATATCATTTTTAAAAAACTGTTCACCAATTCAAATATTGTAGTGTATTAAAAATTTCTTGCATTTCAAAAAATATTCATGTTTTCTTCAGGTTCTCAAAAAAGTTTGGAGTTTCAAATTTTGTTCATAATTTCAATAAATGTTCAGAATCACAAAAAAATTCATGTTTTCAAAGATTTCAGAGTTTAAAATTTTGTTCGTGTTTTCAAAAAAAATAGGCATGTTAATTTTTGTCCTCCTTTTTCATATTTTTTTTAGAATTGAAAAATGTTTTCTAATTTTTCAAAGATATGAGTGTTTTCTGATTTTTCAAAAATTGTTCATAGATCAAAAGATATTCACAGATGCAAAAGATGGTCGTGTATTGAAAAAATGTACGCGGATTTCAAAATATGTTAGTATTTTCTAATTTTGTTTGGAATTTCAAAAATTATTTCTGTTTAAAAAAATCACTGATTAAAGAAATTCTTGCTTTCAAAATTTGTTTGTGTTTTCAAAAAAATGCAGAGTACAAAGTTGGAATTCCAAAAATATTTTTTTCAAAACAACATTCGGCATTCAATTATTTTCCTAAATTTTCGACAAACGTTCGAAATTTCGTAAAGATTGTTTTGGATGTGCCGCTTTGGTAGGGTTCAAAAATCCGATGGCCCTTCTTTAAAACACTAACAGCCGTTAGCTGCAGTGGTTGGTGCAAATGTTCTGGAAGCAAAAATCGAGAGTTCGATTTCTTGCTGGGCATCAGTTTGTTTCTGTTATTTCTTAAGTCGCACTCTCCTTCATTTCCGATTAGTGGGCCGGCCCTGTCACGGGTCTCTCTGTGCGTCTGCACGAGGGTCAAACAGGGAAAACCCAATGCGCCGCTCTCCGCGTCATAATGTTGATGGTTCACACAAGGTTGCTAAGCGAACAATGCAGTGTGGCCGGCCCAATTGTTGGTGAGTTATCTTTTTCTGTACAGTATTTCTACCGGTTTTAGGAACCTTCTAGAAGTTTCCTGAGCCGATTTTTTTTTCTGGTTTCTTACTTTCGATGTTTTCTGGGTTTTCTTTTTTCCTTTTTTCGTTTTTCTTTCTTTTTTTCGATTTTCCTGTTTCTTTTTTTTCTTTTCTCGTTTTCCTTTTTATTTTGTCCAAGCATTTCAAATTTTGTTCAGAATTTTCAAAAATTGTTCTTTTTTCCTGAATTTCTTCACATTTTCCAAAAAAAGTTTAGGAATTTCAAAAAGTGTTCTCTTTTTCAAAATTTGTTTAAATTTTCCGTAAAATTTTCAGTAATTTCAGAAAATGTTCTCGTTTTCAAAAAAATCACAATTTCAGAAAATGTTCTCATTCTCAAAATTTTGTTCTAGATTTCAAATATGGTCAGGTTGTAAAAATGATCTCATTTAGAAAAACTGTTCACAAATTTTAAGAAATGTTCATGCTTTCATTCTTTCAGGAGTTTCCAAAAAAAATCCTGTTTCAAAAATTGTTCACAAATTTTAAAAAATGTTTACCTTGAGTTAAAATTTGTTCCGAATTTCAAAATTATTCAAATTAAAAAATTGTTTGTGAGTTAAAATTTTGGTCATAAATTCAGGAAATTTTCATTTTTTTAAAAAAATTCATGTTTCAAAAAATATTCCTGTTTTAAAACAATTTTTCACAAATTTCAAAAAATGTCCGTGTTTTCATTTTTTTCAGGAGTTTCAAAATTGTTCAGTTTCAATTTTCTTCATAGATTTCCAAAAATGGCCCATTTCCAAAAATTGTTTGCAAATTAGAAAATGTGAAATTTTTCATTTTTTCAGGAGTTTTGAAAGTGTTCAGTTTCAAAAAATAATTCACAATATTAAAAAATATATCTTGTTTTCACATTTTTCTAAAAATCTTCGCGTTTTCAAATTATGTCTTGCAATTTAAAAAAAATCCCGTTTCAAAAAAAAATTCCTGATTTAGAAAATATTTCAGTTTTAAAATTTTGTTCACAAATTAGCACGCGTGCATAGCGGGCCGGCCCAACATAGCTGACGTTAAATCATGGACAGTAGGAATCGATCTCTGCACATCTAAGTCAATGGCATAGAGCCAACACCACTACACCAGGCTCAGTTTGTTGCCAATAAAAATAGAAAATAATGCTATTTGACCCCTCTTTTAGTATGACTTCGTTGATTAATATAGAAAAAGAAAAAATCACAAAAAACGAAAAAATTACAAATTAAAAAAATTTCACGGATTTTTAACAATAGTACACGAAAGTTTGAAAAAAGTTCACCGAAGTTGAAAAAAAGTTCATTAATTTTGAAAAAAAGTCATCGCATTTGAAAAAAGTTCATCAAATTTGAAAAACAGTTCATCAGATTTGAAAAGAGTTCATCAATTTTTTGAAAACAACTAATCAAATATCAAAAAAGTTAATCAAATTTTAAAAAAACTTCATCGATTTTGAAAAAGAGTTCATCAGGTTTAATAGGAGTTCAACTTTTTTTAAATTCCCTAAAATTTAAGAAACTTCATCGATTTTGAAAATAGTTCATCATATATGAAAAGAGTTCATCGATTTTTTGAAAAAAAGCTTCATGAAACTAGAAAAAAGTTCATCGAATTTGAAAAAAGTTCACGAATCTGAAAAAAGTTCATCGATTTGAAAAAAGTTCATGAAATTTGGGAAAACTTTCATCCATTAGGAAAAGAAACTTTACGAATTTGAACTTTTTGCAAAACAGGATTTTTTTTTGAAAATTTCAAACATTTTCGAAAGATGGTCTCTAAAAAAATAAAGTTGAAAAATAACATAAACGAAAAGCAAAAAAAAGAAGAAAACTTACAAAAATAAGAAACAAGAAAAAGAAACAAAAAATCGGAAAAAGAAGAAAAAGGAAAAAACGAAAAACAAAAAAACCTAAGAAAAAACAGGAAAACTGGTCAAAAAGAAAAAAAGGTACAGGGAACCTTCCAAAACCGGGATACTGTAGCACGGTAATCCACCAGTGGGCCGGCCCATGTCGCTCGCTCGCCCCAGTTCCGTGTGCGTTCATTCGATAATATGCCGCAATTAGCGTCAAATAGGATTCCTCTAAGTACCCGACTCTTATTCAGCCTTAAGGCGCTTGCGCTATCGATAGTTGGGCCCACGGGCTTCTAGCTTTCTTACGATAGCTGGGCCTGCCCATTTTAGTTCCCCAATCGGTTTTGGGAACTTTTTGAAGGTTTTCGTGGTTTCCTAAGGCAATTTTTTCATGGATCTTTCCTAGGAGAGTTTTGTCCAGTTTTTTATTCACATAAGAATTATTTTAAATTCTAGAACTTTTTTTAAATTCATGAAGAAATTTAAATTCACAATTGTTTTTCAAATTCATGAACTTTTTTCGAATTTGTGAACTTCTTTAAAGTCCATGAAGATTTTTCAAATTCATGTTTTTTTGTTGAAATGCATGAACTTTATTTAAATTCAGTAACTTTCTAAAATTCGGGAACTTTTTTGGCCCTGTTCAACAGATCCAAAGGGGGGAATATGAGGTGTTCCCATGCTTGGAGCACTCCCGGTGCTCCAAATTCGAAAAAGTCATTTTCTACAAGTTTCAAAAATTCTAGAAAAAAATGTGAATGTGCTCCAAAGTCAATTTTTCTGGGTTTTTTTGAAACTTTTAAGAATGTCTTTTTTGAATTTGGAGCACCCGGAGTCCTCCAAGCATGGGAGCATTGGATACTTTCCCAGCTCCAAGGCTCTTCTGAACCCAGCCCATCTGTTTAGGGAAGAGCACAACCCATCTAAGTGAGAACAGCCCAATTTGGTTCGGTAGAAAAACAGCCCGATTATTTGAGAGGGAGCCCCTAGTCAGCGCTGCAGGCGCCCGCTAAGGAGCTGGCGCTCGCACTGTCGCTGCCATGTGCCGGCCCACGAGCGCGCTCGCTCGATCGCTCGGGGAAACGAATTCCATCGCTAGATCCGTCGTTGGCTCGGATGCTCGCTAGGAGCCAGTTTTTTATGTCTCAAAAAAAAAGGAGCCATTCCCCGTTTTTTGCTGAAAAACCACCCAGTTTTCCTATTTCTTACGAAATAAAAACAGGTTTACAAATGTAAAGAAAAATTTCGTGCATTTGAAAAAACTTCATATCTTTCAAAAAGGTTCATCGATTTTTGGAAAACGTTCATTGATATTGAACAAAGTTCATTGAATTTGAAACAAAGTTCATCAGATTTGAAAAAAGTTCGTAGATTCTGAAAAAAGTTCATCAATTTTGAAAAAAGTTCATCAAAATTGAAAAAAGTTCATCAAAATTGAAAAAAAAGTTCATCCAATTTGGAAAAGTTCATCAAAATTCAAAAAATGTTCATGAATTATGAAAAAAAAGTTCATAAATTTGAAAAAATGGTTCAACAAATTCAAAAAAGTTCACGTACTTGGGGACAATTCATCGGTCAAGGAAACAGATGAAAAAGAAAAAACAGAAACCCAAAAAGGAAAAACGGAAACGGAAAGAAGAAAAAGGAAAAAGGATCGAATAAAAGTAAAATAGTTAGATTGATAGCACAACTGCCCTTGTTGGCGTGGTGGTTACAGCAGCAAGCCCTTGACGAGGAGGTCGCAGGTTCAAATCCTTTACGGCGCGGGCATTTTTTCTTTTTTAACAGAAAAAGGAATAGCTCAAACTGGGCCGAGCCCAACAAGCCGCGCCTGCAGGCGCCCGTTTGCGAATGGGCGCTTAAGCGCCAAATAGGAATCGCCTTACCGATCCGGCGCCTGCAGCGCTGCTAGCATGGGCCGGCCCACTAGCATGCTGCCCCCAGTTTTTTTAAATGTTTTTTTTACGAAAATAAAAATATATAATCAAGAAAGGTTTACAGATTTAAAGAAAAAAAGTTCATCCATTTGGAAAAATACTTTCATATTTTTCAAAAAGGTTCATCAATTTTGAAAAAAGTTCATCAATTTGAAAAAAAAGTTCATTCAAATTCAAAAAAGTTCAACAAATTTAAAAAAAGTTCATAGAAATCGACAAAAAGTTCATGTACTTTTATAAAATGTACATGGAACTGAAAAAAAGTTCACAAATAAAAAAATGTTCATCCATTTTCAACATTATTATTTTCAACATTTTCATCTACAAAGCAGACTTTATTTATTTGTCGAAGCCATGCTCACCTACAAAGCAGACTTAAGTTGCATATTTTTATTTGTGAATAAAAGCAAACCTAGATTAGACCAAGAGCATGGCGAGCATGGCTCCACCCAGCAAAATCTCACAAAATTTATTTTGACAGCACAGCAAAATCTCAGAAATTTTATTTTGGCAGCCCAGCAAAATCTCACATTTACGGCAAGAATTCGACAAGATTCTTAAGATTTATTCCTCATTTATTATAGCGACAACTATATACCAGACAAACCTCGGCTTTTCGGTTGCATCCGAGGCTCCTCCGTCCACCTGCCCCCAGCACACACGCGACACAATTAGACAACAACCAGAGCAGGGGTGAGGGAGTCTTGGACTAGGGGGTGTCCAGATAGCCGAACTATCGTCATCGGCCGGACTCCAAGACTATGAAGATAGAAGATTGAAGACTTCGTCCCGTGTCCGGATGGGACTTTCCTTGGCGTGGAAGGCAAGCTTGGCGATACGGATATGTAGATCTCCTATCATTGTAACTGATTCTGTGTAACCCTAGCCCTCTCCGGTGTCTATATAAACCGGATGGCTTTAGTCCGTAGGACGAACAACAATCATACCATAGGCTAGCTTCTAGGGTTTAGCCTCCTTGATCTCGTGGTAGATCTACTCTTGTAATACCCACATCATCAATATCAATCAAGCAGGACGTAGGGTTTTACCTCCATTAAGAGGGCCCGAACCTAGGTAAAACATCGTGTCCCTTGTCTCCTGTTACCGTCCGCCTAGACGCACAGTTCGGGACCCCCTACCCGAGATCCGCCGGTTTTGACACCGACATTGGTGCTTTCATTGAGAGTTTCTCTGTGCCGTCGCAATCAGGAGGGATGCCTTTTCCCGTCTTTAAAGACGGCACCGTCGTCAAGGGAGCTTTGGCCCTCGGCCAAACTATCCGGCTAGGCGGTTTTCTTATGACCGCATGTTTGGCCGCCGCTCTGACAATGACCTCTCGAGTCATCAAAAGCGATCTTCACGTCAACTCGGAATTCGCCGAGCAGCTAGATCCGATGGAGCTCTCCTCCGTAAATGAGCTCTTGGATCGCATCGCCGCCCTGGGAGTCGCCACGGACTACGATCAGATTGGGCTTAAAACCGATCTGAGAGAAATTAACTCTCCCCAGGCTACTCACCACGTTGTCGTGGTAGAGGAACAACGCGGCGATTCTTCCCCTATGTTAAAGACCAGTTATGTCCGGATTCCCGATCCCTTCATGCCGGATTCCCGCGGAGGGACGGATGTCAATCAAGTACTGAACCTAAAGTCAGGCATCGGACCAGATTTGTTGGACAACATCCAGCAATTCAAGCTTCCAAATCCGAAAACTTCTCAGCCTTTGAGCTTCAGATCAGGCGGGGTTCCGAATTTAATTCCGCCCGCCCACCCAAACATAAGAGATCTATCTCAAATACGGCAGGAGCCCGATGAAATAGTACATCACTACTGGGCCAGATTCCTCCTGGTCATGGACAGGATAAAAGACTGCCGTGAGGAAAGCGCAATCTCAATTTTTTGCAACAATTGCACGGACAAGGGAATTATGAACGTCATAAGTCGTCGCGAAGTTACACGCTTTGCCGATCTGGCGACCATAGTACAAAAATACTGTGCGATGGAGAGTGCCTGGAAAACCGAAACCAGGTTTTGGGACAATCCGGCCCTGAATACAACCCTAGTTTGAAATAAAAGGGTGCGTCATACTCAAGCACCTGGGTTAAAAACCAAAAAGCAAAAACCTCCTAAAGGGCACAAAACCGTACTGGAGGGATGGCTCAACGGACCCTGTAAAATCCACAGTACGGAGGGCGCCACTCCAACACATAGCCTTCGAGCATGTTGGATATTACGGCAGGTGGCCAAAAGTGGCGAAGGCTTTCTAGCCCCGGGAAACCAGCCCAACAGTACCAGTACGGTATTGACAGTTTTCGAGACTTTCGCATCAAAAAACATGTGGAAACGAACAATCCGCAGCCTCGCCGAAGTCTACCAAGTAGCAACAACAAATCCATGGAGCGACACGGCTATCACCTTCAATGCCAGCGACGAACCTAAATTCCGAACAGCTCGAGCACCAGCCGCATTGGTCCTCAGTCCGATAGTGGACGGCTTTCGTCTTACCAAGGTACTCATGGATGGCGGCAGCGGATTAAACCTCATCTACGAGGAAACCCTCCAAAAAATGGAAATTGACTGGAGCCGCATTGAGCGAAGCAGCACAACCTTCAGAGGAATAATCCCTAGTCGAGAAGTACGCTGCACAGGAAAAATCACACTAGACGTAGTGTTCGGCTCACCGGACAATTACAGGTCCGAAGAGGTCACGTTCCAAGTGGCCCCATTCAGCAGCGGATATCACGCCTTGTTAGGGCGAGAGGCATTCACAATCTTCCAAGCTATACCCCATTACGGGTACATGAAGCTCAAAATGCCCGGGCCCAATGGAATAATCACTCTTGTCAGTGATCCAGATATAGCACTCCGCGCTGAAAATAAGACAGCCGCACTGGCCCTAGAGGCACTATCCGAAGCCCTAGTGGCAGAGGAACTCACTGCGCTGCGCTCAACGGTGGATAGGGACGATGTGATACTCGATAAGAGGTCTAAGTCCACCTCTTTTAAACCAGCAGACGAAATAGTCAAATTCCAGGTCCATCCAACGGACCCTACAAAGACGGCCTCCATTGGGGCACAATTACATCCTGATGTAGAAGCCGCACTACGAGAATTCCTTCGGGAAAATTGGGACATTTTTGCCTGGCACCCTTCAGACATGCCAGGAATCCCACGCAGGCTAGCAGAACACAGCCTAAATATCCTAAAAGGATTCAAGCCAGTCAAACAGGCTCTTCGGCAATTTTCCGAACCCAAAAGACAGGCAATGGGAGAGGAGCTAGCCAAACTCTTAGAAGCCGGATTCTTCAGAGATATAAAACATCCAGATTGGCTAGCCAACCTGGTAATGGTACCAAAGAAGGACAAATCCTGGCGCCTTTGTGTCGATTTCAAAGACCTTAACAAGGCCTGTCCAAAGGACCCTTTCCCTCTCCCTCGCATCGACCAAATCATCGACGCCACCACAGGGCACGATTCATTGTGCTTCCTCGACGCATACTCCGGATACCATCAAATCAAGATGGCGGAAAAAGACCAGGCCGCAACGGCATTCATTACTCCGTACGGGCCATTCTGCTTCAACACAATGCCCTTCGGACTCAAAAACGCCGGCGCAACATATCAGCGCATGATTCAGACATGTCTGGCCACCCAGATAGGCAAAACAGTGGAGGCGTACGTAGACGATGTGGTCGTTAAGACCAAACACGTCGAAACTCTAATAGACGATTTGAGGCTTACATTCGACAGCCTCCGAGCATACGACATTAAGCTCAACCCGGAAAAATGTGTTTTCGGCGTACCAGCCGGAAAGCTCTTGGGCTTCATTGTATCCGGTAGAGGAATTGAAGCAAACCCAGCTAAGATCCATGATCTGTCACAATTGGATACCCCAAAAGACCTCAAACAAATACAAAAATTGACGGGATGCGTGGCGGCTCTAAGCCGCTTCATCTCCCGTTTGGGAGAAAAGGCGCTGCCCCTCTATTGCCTCCTCCGGCGCACCGAACACTTTGAATGGACGGATGCTGCCACGGCCGGACTCGAAGAAATTAAGGCCATATTGGCAACAAATCCGGTCCTAGCCGCGCCCAACTTGGGCGAACCTATGTTATTATATATCGTGGCAACACATCAAGTTGTTAGCGCCGTACTCGTCGTCGAACGAGAAGCAGAAGGGCAAAAATTCCCTCTTCAAAAACCAGTGTACTACGTATCCACTGTCTTAACTCCATGCAAGTCCCGGTACCCACATTATCAAAAGATAGCATACACGGTGTTCATGGCATTCCGGAAGCTACGACACTACTTTCAAGAGTGTTCCATAACGGTGGCCTCCGAAGTACCTCTCAACGATATTATAAATAATCGCGACGCGACGGGCAAAATTGCCAAATGGGCCATTGAGCTCTTACCGTTTGACATAACCTACAAACCACGGCGAGCTATCAAGTCGCAAGTTTTGGCTGACTTCATCGCCGAATGGACCGAAGCCGAACTCCCTAAAGAGTACGGCGCATATTCCAATTGGATCATGCATTTCGACGGCTCCAAAATGTTGGCTGGCTTGGGGGCTGGCGTCGTCTTAACGTCCCCAACCGGAGACACAGTCCAATACATACTTCAAATAATGTACACGGACTCCAACAATGCAGCCGAATACGAGGCCCTTCTACATGGCCTCCGGATGGCAATCTCCATGGGTATTCAACGCCTAGAGGTGCGCGGGGATTCAAACCTTGCAATATCCCAAGTAAATGGATCCGAAAATGGTAGCCTACCGTAACACTGTCCTAAAAATGTCAGCACGGTTCGAAGGACTCGAATTCCACCATGTAGCCCGGGATAATAACCAGGCAGCAGATGTGTTGGCACGCATCGACGCAAAACGCGACGCCGTCCCTCCAAACATCTTCCTGGAACGGCTCTTTAAGCCATCCGTATTATGGGATGAGGAGCCCGGAAATAACAACCCGGAACCAACTGCACCACCCAACACAGAACATTCTGACACAATCGGTGGCTCAGCCAATGAAATAACACCTTCAGCTCACGAAATAATGGCAGTAATTGCCCCGTGGACGGAACCATTCCTAGCCTACTTAATCAGGCAGGAACTTCCCGAAGACCAAAATGAGGCCCGCTGCATAGTTCGGCGATCTAAAGCCTACAAGGTCCATGAGGGAGAACTTTATAAGAAAAGTACAATCGGAGTCCTTCAAAGGTGTATCTCCGAAGAAGAAGGGCGAAATCTCAATTCACGCCGGACTCGGCGGGCACCACGCTGCAGCCCGGGCCCTTGTAGGCAAGGCCTTCCGTACAGGATTCTATTGGCCGACAGCCCGGGAAGATGCTCAGGACTTAGTCCAATGATGCGTTGGTTGCCAGCTCTTTGCTAATCAAAGCCACATGCCACCCACCGCCCTCAAAACTATACCCATCACTTGGTCGTTCGCGGTCTGGGGGCTTGACATGGTTGGACCCCTTAAAGGGGGAACCCACAAGCACAAATACTTATTGGTCATGGTGGACAAATTCACCAAATGGATAGAGGCCAAGCCGGTTAAAACGGCAGAATCCGGACCTGTGATAGACTTCATATCCGGGGTAGTACACCGTTTTGGCATCCCCCACAGCATCATCACTGATAACGGCACGAATTTCACGGCCGACGAGGTTAAACTCTGGTGCAAAAACATGGGCATCAAGCTCGACTACGCTTCAGTCTACCACCCTCAAACTAACGGTCAAGTGGAACGAGCAAATGGTCTAATCATGAGCGTCATTAAACCCAGATTAGTCCGGTCCCTCATAGAATCTAACACGCACTGGGTAGAGGAGCTCGACTCCGTACTCTGGGGGCTACGGACCACGCCAAACCGCACTACCGGATTCACACCATTTTTTATGGTATACGGCGTCGAGGCAGTTTTGCCCTGCGATATAATTCATGACTCACCTCACGTGCGCATGTATGAAGAAAGAGAAGCCGAGTTGGATCGGCAGGACAGTTTGGACGCCTTAGAGGAGGAACGCGACGTGGCAAAATCCCGTTCCGCATTCTATCAGCAGCAGGCTCGAAGATATCAAAGCAGAGAAGTACGGGCCAAAACTTACAACGTTGGCGAGCTAGTTCTACGCCTGCCGGACAAGAAAAAGGACAAACTTAAGCCCAAGTGGGAAGGTCCCTTCATTATCGACCAAGTCCTTACCGGCGGTGCATACCGTCTACGCAACGCATCTAACAACCGACTCGAGCCAAACCCATGGAACGCAGCCCGTCTCCGAAGATTCTACGCCTAGCGCCGGACTCAGAGTTCGTCTCCTTCCTCCGTCCACCTTTCATATTTTTTTTCGCTGTCTTTGTTTTTCCTCCTTTTTCCTCCCTCTTTCAGTACAAGCCTCTTGAGGGCTGATCTGCGCTTTGTTCGCACTCACTCGATGTGCTACTCGCACTCGTTATACCTGGGGGCTTCTTTAACAGAAGCTTATCTATATGGGCTTCATGCCCAACACATGTGTCATACTTCCGCATGTACCTTTTACTCACCATTATATGCATCGATATGACTTAAGTTTTGGCCAAGCCGGGTTGCCTGGCTCCTGTGCTTACCCCTACGTTCCCGTTTGTTCGGCTAGGAGGTAAAGGGAGCACCTCTGTGATTGTTACTATCGGGTCAGCCGGATGTGTACCTCAGACTGGGTGAAGCCGAAGGCTAGCGTTCTTAAGGGAATATTCGCTCGGTGACCTGAAAGATGATTTATTACTTATTCATTTATCTGCCCCCAGATGCTTTTTCTGCTCTTTTCGCAGTCCGGTCATGCACTTTAGGGCATGCCTCCCAGGGAAAGGAACCCCTAACGGAACTATTCTCCCTGGAAGATGTTTCTTACTAACCATGTAATATAACATAGCTAGTTGGGCACTTGTCTGGTAAAGCACTTATGACCCCTACGCCTTGTCTCCACACATGCCCTGGTTTTTTTATAACCGTAAGGGTATTCGGACACACTCCGGACTGTTGGGTCCCGAGGTTGAAGCGAAAAGGTCCGCAAAGACAAACGATCTACAATCCGGCTAGAAGGCATTTTACATGTCATTTTAAATTACATCATCAAATTGACTGATTGTACTCCTCTTCAATCCCATCTAACAGGCTGTCTAATTTACAGTCCTGTTGGGAATATTTCGCGGCCAACTCTACTTGGCCGTACATCAGGCTCACAGGGATCTCCTTCCCATCGGGCCCCGCAGGTCCGACCTCGGCCATGTGGTTTGGATCAGACTTCGGGTACCGCGTCTTGACCATGGCCCAGGCCTCCCCGGCGCCTTGACGGCAGGCTGATATCTTCCACAGACGGAGACGCCGCCGTACTCCCTGAAGCTTCTCAACAAGCCCTCCAAGACCCTCGGGTAGGGAGACGGAAGGCCATAAGGCCTGAACGACGCCGCTCATCGCCTGCCGAACATGTTCGTGCAGTTGTAGCAGCTCGGGAAGAGGGTCTCCCATGGAACCAGGCATCTCCTCCGCCGGACGACCCGTGAGCACACCTACAGACATATTTCTGTCAATCGACTTCCTCGCCGAATTCTTCTTTTCAAAAGAGTTTGCTCAAGCACTTACTATAAATGCCGCAACGAAGCCACTGATTCTCCTTTACGGAGTTAGACAGCTGGACCCAAACATCTTTTAGTTCTTCGCCCAGCTGGGTGTTGGCATCTTGGAGTTTGTTCCTCTCCTGCTCCACCCTCATAAGCACCTTCTCGCCGGCCTTCAGCTGGCGCAGCAGATGTTGCTTGTCCGGATCTAGTCCGGCACCCTCTGCAATATTATTGTCATATTATACACACGCCGCACTTCATAAAGTATTTCTCTTTTTGAAATATGAATTACCAGAGGGGGTCTCTGTGGCTCCCCCGGCAGCGGCTAGTGCGGCCTCAAGTTGGGCCTTGCATTCTTAAAGCTCCTGGGACAGGTGGGTATTCTTCTCTGTTAGATCTTGCATAACAAATGATCCTTAAATCAGTTAGTTTAACTATTTTAAGTCTCAGGGGCTACTGGCATATATAACTATTAAAACTCCTCACCCGTATGTCTTTTACATACTGCTTCGTGGCTCTGGTTAAACCATCTTGAGCAGCACGGAGGTGCGCATCTCCCGCATTAAAGGCATTCAACGCCTCTGGGGAGAAACACGCGTCACAAAGAACTGTCCGATGGTGCCTGTGATTCATGGTGCTCTCCACCTTAGACCTGGTGGCGGACAACCTGTCGGCATCCTCCATTGGAGGAGCATCCGGCTCGCGCCTTGCGCTCGCCTCCCTCTCCGGACCAGGCGTTGGAGCTTGGCTGGCGGAGGATCGGTTAGCAACCTCTCCGGACTCAGTCCAGCGAGCACTCTTTCTCCTGGAAGAATCACGAGCATTAATATACCTCCCAGGAGTCTTTCCCTTAAAGGACAATGGTGCGCCATACCTTTGCGGCGATGTTTCGATTCGTGCCGCACTCCTCTTCCGCCTGCTGGGCCGTACTGACCTTGGTTGGTCGATCGCCGCAGGCTCGGCTTCCCGCCGTAAAGGCACCTCCTGCGAAGCACCGTTGGCACACGGTGGCCAGAAATAAGCATTAAAAAGGTAAAGGTGTTAGGACTTCGGTCATACTCATCTGGGAAGCCGGGGATAAACCGGGGTAGTCAGCCGTAATGGCGACTAGAGCATTGTCTATGCTGAGCTGGTGGAACACCCCGTCAATCAGTTCCACCGATATGTCCAGATCCTCTCTGGTGGCCGGATCAAGGGATCTTCCCGGATCCTCGGGTTGTGGAGTTGGGCTTTCTATGCCCTCCACATCCCGGCGCAGTTCCTGCGTCAAAATCATAAAGTAAGACACTTGTCTTTGAAAGCACGGATCAGATACATAAACATCCGCTTACCCAGCTCCGAGGGTTATTCATGGAGAATCCATTCAATGGACTCAGGCAGAGGAAGTCCTCCTTCTCCCTGTTGTACATGCCGGATAGGATCTTCACCAGATCGGCGGCCGATCCCGGCCCCTTGCGGCCATGACGGGTGGCGTCATTCTCCCCGTTGAAATCCCACATAGGGTAGCCCCTATATTGGAGCGGCTGCACCCCTCGCATAATGCATGTGGCCATGACTCCAATCATGGTTAATTCGGAATGGGCCAGTAACCGTATCCGGCCCATCAGATAATGGACGCTCCTTATCATCTTCCAGTTGAGGGCTCCGCGGGCGCCAACTCAGGCGTTTCTTTAGAGGAGCGCTGCTAAACTCCGGGAGGCCGATCCGAATTGGATCCGGCAGCGGGGCGTCTTCCATATAGAACCACTCCGAAGGCCAGTCTTCAGACACCTTCTTCGGGGTTCCGGATAGATATCCGGTCCCGATGATGCGCCATATTTCGGCTCCACCCACTTGATATATCGACCCCTCGTGAGAACGGGGTACGAGGCAAAACAGTCTCTTCCACAACGCAAAATGGGGCTCGATGCCCAAGAACAGCTCGCAAACAGCTACAAAGCCCGCGATGTGCAAAATGGAGGCAGGTGTGAGGTGGTGGAGTTGGAGTCTGTAGAACTCCAGGAGCCCCCGAAGAAACGGATGTATGGAAATCCGAGTCCCCTTATTAAGTAAGCCACGAAGCATACCCGCTCTCCTTTGGAGGGATTGGGGACGCTCTCCGCCTGCTTCCCACCCTTGTAGGTGGCCAGTCCGGCTCGAACCGGAACCATAAAGGCTGGGGAAGTTATCCCTCTGCTTGGAGCATCACTAACTCGCTATGCGGGACTGAGCATCTCCTCCAATCTCCTGGCTGAGGACTGGGAGTGCGAGAAGAGGAGCCGCGTCGACTATCCATGTTGGAATGGATTCTTGTCAGATGCGCTTCGATGAGTGCTTGCGGAAGGAGGATGGTGTGATTCGGATCTGGATCCATGCCTCTCTTATAGGCGGCTTATTCGCGTAGCTAGGAGGGTAAAACGTAAAAATACCCTGGCTTTTCGTATTCATGCAACACGTGGAAGAGGGTCATTATTGGACGTGGAAGCCAAGGAGCGCAACGTTTATGAAGAAACCGGACACTATTCGGCTAACACATGGAACATGGAGGAGAACCCGCCTTGCAAACGCCAAAGACAACATACGCGCCGGACTCGTCGTCATTGAAGCCTGGTTCGGGGGCTACTGAGGGAGTCCTGGACTAGGGGGTGTCCGGATAGCCGAACTATCGTCATCGGCCGGACTCCAAGACTATGAAGATAGAAGATTGAAGACTTCGTCCCGTGTCCGGATGGGACTTTCCTTGGCGTGGAAGGCAAGCTTGGCAATACGGATATGTAGATCTCCTATCATTGTAACCAACTCTGTGTAACCCTAGCCCTCTCCGGTGTCTATATAAACCAGATGGCTTTAGTCCGTAGGACGAACAACAATCATACCATAGGCTAGCTTCTAGGGTTTAGCCTCCTTGATCTCGTGGTAGATCTACTCTTGTAATACCCACATCATCAATATCAATCAAGTAGGACGTAGGGTTTTACCTCCATTAAGAGGGCCCGAACCTGGATAAAACATCGTGTCCCTTGTCTCCTGTTACCATCCGCCCAGACGCACAGTTCGGGACCCCCTACCCGAGATCCGCCGGTTTTGACACCGACAAGGGGCGAGCCCGACCTGGCACGCGTTTCGAATTTGGAAGAGGAAGAAAAAGCTTGTTTAATGGCGGCAGCTGGACGGGCATTTAATGGATGTAGTAGATATTCGTCCCGTCCCTTCCAGTAAACATATCTCTCGCATTGTACAGGCATGGACACGGGGGGCGTGGCGTGGGCGGTGCCCTCGATCGGTGAGCCACTTCATTGCCAGGGACTGTGAGAGGGGCCAACGTCAATGTGGAGTGGCCGCTCTAGAGCAACATGAATGTGGGCACTTGGCTTTGGGCGGAAAAGCGCACATGCGATGAAGAGGTTTTCATGTGGGCCAGATTTTGTTGAAAGCGGGTGTGGCAGCGGTCCGGACAACTGCAAAGTCCCCTCTCCCTGGTTTGCTTTCGGTTTCTGGGGAAAATGTCTGGACTGGCCAGCTGACGGATACAGGACCACTTTGGATCGCAAAATACGTCTAGACTGCGCGGTCCGGACGGTTGCCGGCGGGCTGCCGGTTTGAGGGTCCGCATTGAAGATGCCTTTAGGGGTTAAATTTTCCCATTTCAATTAAAGATGTTCCAACAACATGGACAACATGGCTCTGCAGAGTAAAATTTCATAGATATTTTCGACAGCACAACAAAATCTCACATTTACAATAATAAATCGACGAGATTCTTAGGATTTTATTTCCCATCAATTCCAGCGACAGCTATATCAGACAAACCTCGGCTTTTTGGCCGCATTCGAGGATCTGTCCAGCCACCTCCAGCACGCACGCCATTTAATAACAACCCGAGCCGAGCCCGAGCCCTGCCTGGCACGTGTTTCGAATTCGAAAGAGGAAAGGAAAGAAATGCCCACCCAATGGTCGCCTCCCCAAATCTCCATATCAAAATGAGTCCTCCCCCCTCTCCTCTCTCTTCTCTGACGAACTAGCGGTCCATTCCTCTCCCTTTCCCTTCCCCTTCCCCTTTCTCTTTTGCATTCGATCGAATTAGGACGGATCCGTCGTCACTTCTCCTACATCGACGCCACCGATGGAGGAGGGGGCAGCAAGGCCATCCAGGACAGCGGAACCCTATCAGACACGTCAGTGGCAATGGAGGAGGTCAAGGCGGAGGCGGTGGTCAGGAAGATGGTGAAGATGTCCTCCCCTGTGCTAGTGATGCCATCGCATAAATTCTATGCTTACTAACAAATTTGTTCCTTTAAAATCTTCATATCCTTTAGTTTGGAAATCAAAACTTATCTTTTCCCTAAATTCTTTTACAGACATCATTACGTCTGGAGCTATATAGGTTATCAATCTATTTTCATTCATGTCCCCTTCCAAAAATCCTAATGCTTCTTTATCTATGGTTTCTCATATTTTTCCTAATAGTGTTATTAGTACCTTCTCTCCTAATTTCTTTCTTCTCATGCCTTTAACACCTATGATATACATACCTTGATGAATATATTTGTAATCACAATATTTTAGTTCATTTCCAATATTCTTGCTCACAACTCATAAATCTACTGGATGCGTTAACACACTTAGCTCTTCTTCACTAGATATTTTTTTATAAATCACTCTTACTTTCAAACATACCCGTGTGATATACTTGTTGCAGTTTTATTTTTCTTAGGGCGTCCTTCTGATATCTCTCTAGGTCTCTCTGATTTTCAATACTATTTTCAGCTTTACATGATAATCTATGCCTCATTGCTAGAGGTCTTGAATCTTGCCTTACTAATTGGAGAGTTTTGTCTCTTCTAGGAAAACCATGAAATATGTCTTCCTGATGATGATAGGACAAGTTCTTTGTTTCTTCGAACACTATTTAGCTTATCGAAAACCTGTATTAATAGATGGAGAATTATGTTATTTTGTCTTAATATTATTTTGGATTCTTCTTTTGGTGGGTCGTGATCAAAAAACTTATGGGAGGTGATAAGTATTTGGCTGCTTCGTTTAATGCTTGGATGTATTCCGTCATATAATTAAGAGATTACCAAAGTTTTAACTTCTTGCACCAACTTTTTATTTCAAGTATATTTTGTCTTGTTTTAGTGCATGAGAGTGAATCATTGGCTTTACTTAGGTAATTGCCTATTGATAACACTTTTTTGTTTGAAGATAACACTTATTCTTTAATATAATCGTTATTCTTGTGATCTGTATTCTGTCTTGATTTTGCTTCCTCTAACTTATGTAAAGCTAGATCAATGTTATTATTCAACCTAGAATACTTATCTGCAAGTTTTTGGTATTCTTCATTTAAACTTTCAAATTTTTGGTCTAAATTATCTTGCCATTTTCTCCAAGATATAAAAAAGTTATATATCAGATAGACGACTATGTTCAGTTGGCTATGAGAAGTATGCCGAATATGCTCTTTAGAGGAATTTATTTTATATCTTATATTAATATTTTTTTACTATTTATTACCTTGCCTATGTTAACTTCTAAATTTAGATACTTTGACCTTTCGACGAATAAACACTGGACCTGATACCAACAATATAAAGATTAATAAATATTATATAAGATTTTAGTTAGGTAAATATGTGATTAGGTAATACACACTTTTTATTTGAATAGTAATCACTCCATAAGTCACTATTCATAACAATATCTAATTCTTTGTTACTATTTGCACTTCTATTCTTTATTAAGCTAGTTATTTCTTAAAGTAGATCTATCAGGGGCTGACGAGATTGACAGTACAACCGATGACGTGCGCAGTTGTGTGATATCTTATTTTGTACTCTCGTATATCTTATTATATTGTTTTCAGATATAACTTGGTTCGTTCATTTTATATTTTTAAATGCAAATTTATGGGGTAAATTCCTATCGCCTTCCCAGGCAGTTCCACCCGAAGAGTGCACTTCTTTACGGCCACAAAGTTCTCATTCAAATGTCACATAAGACTAAATACAGAACTACCGGGAAAGGTTTCTTCTATAAGATCTCTAGCATAAGAACATGTCCCATAAATTCATAAATAAAAACACAAAGTGAAACATGAAACTACATCATTTCCACAACATAATTTATATATGGGT
>NC_057807.1:36650941-36654540 GCF_018294505.1 Triticum aestivum
ATCATCTTTGATATGGTGGCTATTCTACAAATGGTGGTGGTACTACAACTAAGGAAACCGAGAGTATTCTGAAGGTTGCTCTTGCTCGAAGCTCTGGACTTCATCTCTTCTGTGTGTGCCATTCACAGCGCTCAGTCCTCCTCCTTTTATAGTGTGCAAGGGATGCTAGATGCTCCCTTCTTTTGGGTCATAGGCTGGAGCCTGTAGTATACAATAGCTTGACACGCCTTAGGCATCGCTGAAGTACCTCAAAGTTTGTACAATCAAGCCTTCCATGACTCCCATGCTAGACTGATGTTTTTACAAAATGAGAACTTTATCTATACTGAGAACTTTGTCTATTCTGAAAACTTTCTCATGGCTGAATCCTGACGTCTTGTTGCATGATAAAATATCCTTATGACATGGCTGGATGTACGGACCATCTCAATATCTTAACTTTATTGCCTACATGCATTGTTATTTGCACAAGGCAACGCTCTTTGCATGCCATGCCTTGTTGTTTGCACAATTAAGCCATGCATTTTTTAGTAAGTGAGGATCCAAAAACACACTAGCATGGGAGAACTGGGGTCTGTAGGGACATGGATGTGGCTTAGGTCCCATGGCTGGTGGTAAGAGAGGTTCACGTAGAGGTGTGATGCCTCCAACATCGGGCCAATCTATGCGGGTTGGCAGATGATTCCGCACTGGGTATAGCATATCCATATCGTAGTATCATGTCTAGACAACGGGTGCATGCATGATGTGTCAAAGCTATCCAAAGACGTGCTTGTGTAGCATAGAGCTTCATACGAACGACACAGACATCACGATCCCTGTCCCCCAACAACTGTGCAGTGGTCTGGACCTTCGGCTCCTCATGATCGGAGTCATTATAGAGGCCACTGAGATAATCCACTTTGCCTCGAAGCGAAGCTAGAACATAGCTAAACTCAGTGTTCTGAAGCAGTGCGTGGTTAGCTCGAAGTATCGTCATCATGGACTAGGCTGCATCCTACGGCCATATCAATCATAACTCCCAGTCCATAGGACCAGTGGATAGGCTCGGTGGCTCCTGCATATGAAGGATAAATCCTGACAGTGCATAGATACTGACTCTGGTTGAAATCCTGGTGCTACTCCTCTATTGTGTACTCAGGGTACCAGCGGCAACCGGTCTCAAGCATAACGCGAACCAGCATAGCCATATGACCTGGTAAAGCAATGCAGCTGGTCAGACGGATAACCTAATAAGAAGGGTGAGATGCCATCTGAAAGAAAGGATAATGCGAATGCATTAGAATTTCTAGGAGAAATCAGACAACATAACGGCTGGAAACGCTCAAAAAATATTTTGAGTCATTCCATAAAGATGGGTAGCAAAACCATTTAACATTAACACCATGATATCAAGGTTCCGCGAACAACTACTTAACACACCTGAAGTACTCGAAAACTGGATTGAGACTCAAAGCAACCATTTCTATAAGTCTACAGATTAGTAACTCAAGATCCTAATAGATAGATGAAAAGCCTAATTCTTAATCTCCGTAGAAAAGAAGAGGGTGACTTAGAATAGAATGACATGAGGAGATAAGTAAAAATAGCCTTACGTTCCCTTCCATAATCAATTCCTTTACATGTAACTAAAGCATTTCTAGACTCGATATCGACCAATTTGGCTTAGTAATCCCACAGGAAGTCGGGCTCTAATGCCAACGCTGTCGGGACCCTGATCCTAAGTCACACAGATCTAACATGTAACACGTCATATTGCTTTGCGGCCTCACTCATGGTAACCCACGACTGCCACATTTACCTTGGTCGGGATTGTTTGCGTCTTTTGGCTCACGTATATGGTTATATCACTAGCATTCATATGACGGAGAATCCGGATCGACGTGACTAGTCGTAAAACTAAGGTGACACAAATGTACATGGACAAACATAGGTAACCCATCAACTGCCACATTTACCTTGGTCGGGATTGTTTGCGTCTTTTGGCTCACGTATATGGTTATATCACTAGCATTCATATGACGGAGAATCCGGATCGACGTGACTAGTCGTAAAACTAAGGTGACACAAATGTACATGGACAAACATAGGTAACCTATCAATGCACATGTTGGTCATAAACTTATGAACCCAAGTCATAGAATGCTACAAGAATTTAAAGGAACAACGCGTGATATTTCCCGTAGAGACAGACACAGGAGCAAAGAAGAATATATGCCGATCAATACATGTATTCCGCAGCAGTAGCGAACTACCAAGGCTCAGTGGAAGCACTAGGAGGCATTTCCCTGTAAGGATGACTACCAAAGGCAAACAACGAGGTGTCGAATCCCACACATACCGATGCATTTCAAACATACACACTACATACACGATATGGGTAGATACAATATGACATCACAACAAAACTCTACGACTCAAAATATTTATTTAAGCGGCTCCGAAGAGCATTACATAACATATCCATACAGGTAGGGGTCACATGACCCGACACTCAGAGTCATACAAGCATACAAGCACACACGGAAATTTAACTTGTCTAGGAATAGAAAACTAGAAAGAAAAAGGCTTGAGAAATTTGTCTATCTACATCGGCCTACCATAGGCATCAGAATGCCATCTTGGTACCAAGTCACTCGTCGATATCAAGGTCTATGTAGAAACCACTACTGTTGTCGGTGTTCTCCTTTGCGCCAGTTTATTAAGCAAACATGAGTACAAAGGTACTCAGCAAGTCTTACATCATATCTATCTACTTATGCAACAGTATCAGCAGGGGATGGTGTTTAATGTAGAAAGCTAGCTTTGACTCTTTGGCTATCCTGTACTAGGACTACCAGTAATTCTTTGAGATAAGAAAGCACACACGAGTCCACTAACACCACGACAATACACTACCATGGATTCTCTCCCGTATTCCTACGAGAGGGCCATCCACGACACTCACACTTATCTTGATACTATTATGAGTAACTGTTAAAGTTGTCTATGAACAACATAAGTTTTCAAGTAGTCCATGTCCAAGGACGCGGCTATTCAAATAGTTTGATAACCCTGGAGGGGTGTACTTCTTCACACACACACACGACTTATCACCATATACACATCATGTATCTTGACAACCTTCAAGCGAAAACCTGGCGAGGGCGCCGTTCATGACCTGACTAATCACACAAGACTCTAGTCTAGGTTTATCGCCTATATGAGACTGGCTTGCAAGAAAGTCCGACCGAAGTTTCCGTTACGGCTCCAAACAATGTGAGCAGGGTTCTGAACCCACCTAACACTACTAGGGAAAAGCCTATACACAGGATATTACTAGCAACGTGTTCTAAAATAAGGCGCTGCTGCAATATAGCAGTAGAGCGCTCTAGCAGAACACACTGCTAAAATAAAAGTAGCAGTAGCGCGCCTACACTAAGCCGCGGTACTGCTATAATTCCCACAACCCCGCCACGAAGCTAGTTATAGTAGCAATGTGTTAAATCGAAGTGCACTACTGCTAGGTAGTTTAGTAGTAGCGCATTTACCTATAGTGCGCTACTGCTAAAACTAGCTATCTCGCACCACCCACGCTCTCCTCTATCCGATCCACACTC
>NC_057807.1:36654866-36671289 GCF_018294505.1 Triticum aestivum
ACTCGCTGCCGATCGGCCCCTCCTCGCTCCGCCCTTCCTCCTCCGTCCTACACTCTCCTTCCTCCTCCAGTCACCCCTCCTTCTCCCTCCTCCCTCCTCCATACACAACCCCTCCTCCCTTCTACAATTTGATTTAGTAGGCTAGTTCATATGCAACATTTTGATTTAGTTCATATGATTTAGTTGATTTAGTAGGCTAGTTGATTTCGTTGATTTAGAGCATTTTGATTTAGTTGATTTAGTAGGCTAGTTGATTTATAGAACATTTTGATTTAGTTGATTTAGTAGGCAAGTTGATTTAATAGGCTAGTTGATTTAGTTGATTTATAGAACATTTTGATTTAGTTGATTTAGTAGGCAAGTTGATTTAATAGGCTAATTGATTTAGTTGATTTAATAGTGAAGTGGATCGTTAATCCTTTGCTCATATTGCTTTAGGAAAATGGTGCCACCACCACCACCACCATGTTGATTGTGAAAGTCAAGGTGCGCCAGGAGCCTTGCAACTGGCAAGCTGTTCGGCATCTACTTCAAGCCGAGTTTTCGTCATGCGGTGGTAAGAAATTATATGAAATGTAACAACTATTTTATTTTTAGTGTTGGCTTTACTGCATTGTGTCATTTTTCTTTTTTACATAGATCGTCCCATGCAATGTGAGGTTGAAATTCAACAAGCTGACAGGAGACACTGTGACATTTGAGGCTCCTAGGGGCCGTACACTATGGAGGTCGAGAAAGGACACAATATGTCGCAGATTGGAGGAGATGGATGGGCCCGTTTCCTCGCCCTCATGCGTCTTACTAGTGGTGAGTTGATCAGCTTCTCCTTCAGAGCAGAAAGACCCAAGCTGGCTGTCATTTATATCAACCTAGTGGAAGGTGATGAAGATGACGAAGATGATGAAGATAATGAGGACCCACTCGATGAAGATGATGAGGACCCACTTCATGAAGCCATCGTAGCTCAAAGAATGAGGCTGAGCGAGCAGGAGGTGTGCAACCTATGTGACTTAATTCCGCCATGTGCTGACTTTGTCGGCGTGCCATTCGTGACCCGCCTGACAAGTACCATGGTCGATCGACATGATATGGTATGTTATACTTACAAATGCAAATTATCCGATGATATGCTTAGTGTAGAGTCCAATGATATGTTGTGTGGAATCTAGTCAATGATATGCTTTATTGTAGAGTTCGATCACATGCTTATTAGTGTAGAATCTAAGGAACTATTAATAGTGTAGATAATCCATATATACCTATTTGCAAGAGTATGTGCGAGGCTATTTATTAATTGATATGTTTTTCTTATTCAAAACTTGGCAACGAGCCTATCTGCGAGTTATGGTATCGAGCCTGATGAAGAAGGCTCAGCTGGACTACGCCTTACCGCAAGGGGCTCCGTCACAACCTGTACTTACCACGTGGACACGGACGGTCGCACACACTTAAACTCGGTTTGGTGGAAGAGATTCCTCGATGGAAAGAATATTTGTGTTGGACAGGCCATCCTAATTACTACCAGGAACACCCACCGCCCAGGCTTGAGGATGACGACCGTCTTCGATATCATCTAGAACTACATATGTGTGTGTGGCTATATCATCTAGAACTACATATGATGATCGTCGTCGATATCATCTAGAACTACATATGATGATCGTCGTCGATATGACCTTGTACTGCTTGAGGATGCATGTTGACTATACATGAAATTGTTATCTAGTACTCCCTTCGTTCCAAATTACTCGTCGTGGTTTGAACTAAAACTACGACCAGTAATTTGGAATGGAGGGAGTACTACCTAGTACCTATAGTGCTTTATGAAATTGATGTCTAGTAGTACCTAGTATCTGGAAATTGCAATTTATTGGAACCGAGACGGGGTAGGAAGCAAGGAAAATGATGAAAGATATAGCAGTAGCAAGGGGCTAGGAAAATGCTACAGCTAACTAATAGTAGCGCATTCCAGAAAAGCGATGCTGATATAGCCAACAGTAGTAGCGCGGGTGCGGACCGCGCTACTACTAACAGTTAGCTATAGCGTCGTAGTAGTAGCACGGCTGCCCGCGCTGCTGCTAGCCTCAAAACCCGCGCTACCACTAGGGTTTTCCCTAGTAGTGTAAGGATGCCACTTGGTACACCATGCCATGGTGTATATACCCATCGTAGCCCACCCCTAGGGTCAATGCTACGCACCGCCACCAACACATGTCCTACAAACATTAGAAACTAGTTGCAACTCCTGGACAGAGTATACGGCAATCAATAAGCCGAGAGGGTCCACTGTGTGGTAGTAGCTAGTCTTGGATCACATACACGAAACTAGGTTCTTGAGGACGTTTCCAATGAGACAACCCACCATATACTCCTACATGGCCTCTCATCGCTACCTTTACCAAAACAGGTTCAACACTTAACCCTCATCATCAGAACACCATCATTTCACTCTAATCCGTCACCCTGATGAACTAGACCTGATACAACTCTAAACATAGCAAACATAGCATGGTAAATATCACAACAGGGGCTTAAGCAACTCCTAACACTGCTAGTATGGTTTTACTAATTACTGTGGCAATGACAGGTCATGCAGAGGAAGTGGGTTCAACCGCTACAAAAAAATACACTTCCGTGATGATACGTGTTTGTCATAGTAGGTCATGTTTTTTGTCATGCATGTACATCCATGACGATTTTATGAAAGAATCAAGATAGTCATACCCGTACTGTCGTAGAAGTGTTCCATGACATTACCAAAATTATCATCATGAAAGTGTCCACTTCCATGACAATAAATCGCGCGTCACATAAGTGCTTTCGTCAAGGGTGACCGACACATGGCATCCACCGTAACGGAACGCCGTTAAGCTATCGGGTCCGGTTTTGGATCAGATAACCCGTTAACAGCCCGGACCAATGGGGATTTTCCATGTGTAATCATCATTGGCCGGAGGAAACACATGTTGCCTCACCGTTGGGAGAGATGTCATCCACTCATTGGACAGGAGGCGCCTATGATAGGTCGACACGTCGCACGGCCCAACAGTGGCCCATTCCGGTGAAAATGGTCGGCCTAGTAAAACTTAGCAGGCCGGCCCATATAAGGCCTACTTTTGTCAGGTCCATTTAAGCCCACGGTCCATACGAGATGTGCCAATTCGACCCGTCAATGGCCCATTAAATATTTGACACCATTGCAGTCCGTCATCAGTTCGAGCCCGTTAATAGCCCGCTATATACTTGGGCTCAATATCGGCCCGATGAGATTTTGGCCTGTTAACGACCCATTCAAGGGATGGGCCAATTTTCAGGATGTACATCTTTTGGCCTTTTAGCAACCCATTTAAGTGTTGGGATAATTTCCGGCCCGGTGTGTCTTTCAGCTTGTTGACGGCCCATAAATCAGTTGGGTCATTTGTAGTCGGACCTGAGTTTTGGCCTTTTAGCAACCCATTTAAGTGTCGGGCCAATTTCCAGCCCGGTGTATCTTTCAGCCTGTTGACGGCCCATAAATCAGTTGGTCCATTTGTAGTCAGACCTGAGCTTTGGCCTTTTAGCGATCCATTTAAGTGTTGGGCCAATTCCTGGCCCTGTGTGCCTTTCAGCTTATTAACGACCCATAAATGAGTTGGGCCCCTTGTAGTCAGACCTGAATTTTGGCCTTTTAATGGCCCATGCCCTTCATGGTCCAATACCATCCTGGTTTCTCTTTCGGCCTGCTAAAGGCCCACAACACAGTTGGGCCATTTACAATACGACCTGACTTTCGGCCTCTTAGCGGCCAATGCTCTTCATGGTCCAGTACAAGCCTACTGTCTCTTTCGGCCTGCTAAAGGCCCACAGTATAGTTGGGCCATGTGTAGCCCGAACTTACTAACGGCCTGTTAACGGCCCGTGAAATTAAATGGGCCCACCTGTTGCCCGCTTCGACGTCGGCCTGTTAACAACCCGGGAGGTAAGAGGGCCGACCATTAACTTTCAGCCTGGTAACGACCCATTAACTTAATGGGCCCACTAAAGTTCGTACATGTCTTTAGGCCAAATTAGATAATTTGAGCCCATTACGTCGAACAATTATGCACAGGACCTAAACCGATCAAGCAAAGGTACGGCATACAGGGAAAAATGTTGCACATCCAACATATATTACAAGAAATTACATCCACTGGGCAATCAAAGATTGATGCTAGTGCAAATAAATGAACAGAACCTAACCATCTACAATGTCACAATGTGCAACCTCGGCACGGATGACACCCATAAGCATGTGGGCAAGTTCTTGCTGCTTTACTACACTATCTCTAAAAACATTGATCAGTTGTTGTTGCGCACAAATCTGCATCTCTGATTCGTTCACCATTTCCATCATTGCTTCAGCCATTAATTGGTTCAGAAACATGCATTTTTTCCGTTGGATTCGAGATAGAGGATACTGAACAGATTCAGATGGCGATTTTGGCAGGCTTGTATTATTGATAGTGGAGAGTGTCTCGACCACTACATCATAACATAAATTAAGAGGGGAACCAAACAGATTAATCATGAGTTGTTGCCATATTACCGAGCCTAGATTTATTGGAAAGAAACAATGGGGTTGCCTTGCTATTTTTAGAGTTTGTCTTCTTATCTTCAGCAGCCTGCACTAAATTAACACACTAGCATTGCTATCATTGGCCAAGTCAGATAATAGGGAAGCAACATTGACACAACAAACGTTTGGGCAACTAGCCTACACCAAATAACACAATATGGCACAACTATCATCAGCCAGGTAAGGTAATACGAAAGCAACATTGACACATGAATGGGCAACCAGAGCAGCACTATAATTCAGTAATGTGCATGATATGAGATAGTACACTCATGCAGCTCAGTATGCAAAACTACCAAGCGGTTTTCTTTAGAAAAATCAACATTGGCGCCTTTAACATTTTGCTACAACTAATTTTAGATCAGATAAAGGTTGGATTCACGCCGATTAACAAAATACATGCTGATGTAAAAATATAGTGATATACAACTGGCACTTACATCAGCATTGGAGCACAGAGAATTCCTGCAAGATATTTTCCTCGAATACAATCCCAATGGAGGAAGTCTTCTATCATTTAACCTTATTTTTTAAAAGAGAGATGGGTAAGAAACATGTAGAAAATATGATCAGAATGCTATAAAATTTCATGATGCAAGGATACGTACACGCTTCTTAGAATGGAGTTGGCATTCTTTTGCTGGACTGGAGTGGACTAGTTCTTTGGACACTGGAATCTGCTTATTATCAGTGGGAGTTGGGTTTCTCTGTGCTGGAGCAGTATCTATGAAAAATGGAGTTGGTTTATTATCTCCTGGCGTTTGGATCTTTTGCAAAGACCTGGTTTGTAACCCTTCAGATTCTAACATAGCCGTCTTCCCCTTGCATGCATTATATAGAAGAATGGTGCTTCAATTATAAAACATGCTACAATAGAGATGGAATAGGTACTGAAGAATAGAAATGCATGACATAATGACATGTATTCCCTCCATCCGGAAATAAATGGATGGGTCTAGGCGTATTTCAGTTCTAGATACATCCAGTTTTATCCATTTCTGCGACATGTAATTGGGATGGAAGGAGTATGATGTAAGAGCTAGGGATACGACAGGACAACACAGTAAAAAAACACTGAAAACCCACTACATAACCAAAGTATTCAAACCCACTGATATGAGATAGTACACTCATGCAGCTCATGATGCAAAACTACCAGGCAGTTTTCCTTACAAAAATCAACATTGTGGCCTTTAATCATACCTTCTGCTACAACTAAATTTAGATCAGATAAAGGTTGGATTCATGCGGATTAACAAAATACATGCTGATGTAAAAATATACTGATATACAACAGGTACTTACATCTGCATTGGAGCACAGAGAATTCCTGCAAGAATATTTCCTCACAGACGATACCAGTGCATAAATTCTTCTATCTGTTAAGCTTATTTTCTAAAAGAGAGATGGGTAAGAAACAAGTAGAAATATGATCAGCATGCTATAAAATTTCATGATGCAAGGATATGCACAAGCTTCTTAGAATGGAGTTGACATATTTTTGCTAGACTGGAGCGGACTAGTTCTTTGGCCAATGGAATCTGCTTATTATCAGTAGGAGTTAGGTTTCTCTGTGCTGGAGCAGTATCTATAAAAACTAGAGTTGGTTTATTATCTCGTGGCGTTTGGATCTTTTGCAAAGACCTTGTTTGTAACCCTTCAGATTCTAACATAGTCATCTTCCCCTTGCATGCCTTGTATAGAAGAATGGTGCTTCAATTATAAAACATGCTACAACAGAGATGGAATAGATTTTGAAGAATAGAAAGGCATGGCATATTGACATGTATTCCCTCCATCCGGAAAAAAATGGATGGGTCTAGGCATATTTCAGTTCTAGATACATCCTTTTTTATCCATTTCGGAAACATGTAATCCGGATGGAGGGAGTATGGTGTAAGAGCTAGGGATACGACAGGACAACACAGTAAAAAAACACTAGTTGAATGTAAAACTGTATGCTAGCGGAATACATACAAAAAAAACTAAGGCAACATACATGTGTATGATTGGGAAACTAAGATGGCATTGCAACAGAGCACTAGAACAACACTTCAATGTAAAAAAGCCATGGTACGGTAGACAGATGAAGTACATACTAATGAATAACATTGCATAAGATATTCAGAAGCATGATGTCCAAATTAAGCAGATGGCATTGCGATAGAGTAGAATGACAGTACTTGAATTTGAAAACATTTTATCATGAATGAAATAGGTACTGAAAAACAAGAAGGCATGACATATTTACATGCATGATCAGCATGCTAAGCACATGGCATTGCAACAGAGTAGATACACTCCAGGAAATTATATGCATGTTGTACCCATATCAAGGGCCAAGTTAGAGCAAGGACCTTGTGGGGTGAAGAGGATTCATCATCTTCCTACAAGTCTTCTAAAGAACTTCCTTTACATGTTCCATCATATTGGGTATCATTGACATCAAGTTTATTGGCATTTACATTGCTCCGTGAGGTTCTTGTGGATATATCAGTGTGTGCAATTATATCTGACATGCATGGAAGACAACTAGTAGTTAGATTTATGTAATGAGTGCCTGTAGGAGACGACATAAATAGTGGGACTAGGGTTAACTAGCAGCAAAAGGGCTCAAAAACTAAAGCGAGAACACAGATGTAAGCTACAGAATATGTATCGTTTGTACTCGAGGTTAACTAGATGGCACACAAAAGTATTAAAGAACAACATAGGTAATACTAGAAGTGGTATAATACTATAATCACCAGCCTGTGGAATAGCATTGGATGGTGGATGATAACTATGGAACAACGTTACCTAAAGAACAAGTATCTTAGCTGAACTATGGAACAACGTTAACTCCTGAACAAGACCCGTAAGTGATCAGCATGAATATACAGTGAAATGTGATAATCTATTTTCCATGCTTAGATGAATAACAAAGCCATAAATGTTGCACACAAGTAAGATGAGGGTACAACCTATCTGGCCACCATCCATAGGAGTGAGCATCATGTGCTGACATGTCGATGACCCTGCAGTTGTTGTGGTTGTCCATGTCGGGCGCGCGCATTCGATGCAGGGAACTGTTGAGTGGGGACTATAGCTCCCTTCTGGTGTATGCTTCCCTTGTTGGAGAAGCTCCAGTGTGTCGGAAGACGGTGTGGCTGAAGATGCAGATAACACGTAATGTTAAGAACGACACATCTCTTTGATCTGAAGAAATACCCTAAGAGATCAACAACAAGGTACGAGAGTTGTCACATGTCTGTTGACTGAAGACTAAGTTGGGGTCACATGATTTTATTTTATTTTGGTACTTTCCGATCTATGCCGGATGGCTTGATGGCCGTCTTGTGCCTCCCGGCTGACACTGTTCGGAATCTTCCCCGAAGAGCCAGCGACCAACGGCAGAGCAGTCTGCCTTCACCATCCGTGGCCCCGACTAAAACCCCGTTGCCCGCCCCACCGCACTGTCGTGGTTGCGCCGCCCCTGGGCCAATCCACAAAGACTCTCCACCATCCAGATCCAGCGGCGGTAGTACCTTTAACCCATGCAACTCTAAGATATCCATCTAACACTACAAGGATACCCCTTATAAAGTAACACACATTCTACAACATTTTGGCTATACGTTGTAAAATTCACAATAGATACACAAATTAAAGGTTGCAGATATCCGTTGCAGATTTGCAGCTCTTACCCTATCGTGGTAAGCCCTGAAAAAACCCTATCATGGGACATATAGAAAAACAAAGGAAAGGAGAGAGGGACGTGCAAGAAACAGCGCCCCCGATGCCCGTGGTCTCTCCCAAATCGCAGCCACCAACCGCCTCGTCACCCTCCTCCTCCCACCTTGCCGCTAGCCCTCCCCTCCCATCCTCCCACCTCGCCGCCGGCCCTCCCCTCCCCTCCTCCCACATCGCAGCTCCGGAGACCCACCCATCCCTCTCAGCCCATCTCTCTGTTGACGCAGCTCCTCGTTGCGCCACCTGCGGCGGCTGATTCAAGCGACGTCCGGCGAATCCAGCCATCACGCGAAGCACAGCCCGAGGTCCCACCTCACCGCGGTGCCCTCCCAAGCGGCTAGATCCGGTGCTCGCGACCACCAAAGCCCACCCGCAACCTTCCCCCGATGGCTAGGGTTTCGGGAGTCGGCTCCAGCGCCGGTGGCCATGTCGGCCTCTTCTCGCCGGTGAGTGAATCCCCTTCCCTGGCTTCGTCCTCTCTCTCTCTTCCCCTTTCTCTAACCTCTATTCTTCTCTTCTCCTGTAGACGTCTATGTATGCACCCCTGATTCTATTGCAGCTAATCCCTGTTAAAAAAGTTTGCCCCTTGTGCAATTCATTTACGAACACTGATAGGCCTGCAGACTGACTTCTGATCTCCGTTGATTTACATTCATGCACTAATTGCTATTCTATTAAAATATTAATTATTAGATATCAAATGGAGCATCGGAAACAATAGATGAATATTGAGCACCCGTATTGTGATACTTGTCCGGCTGAAGAAAATGTGGATCACATCATATTGAGATGCGCTCTAGCTCACTTTCTGTGGAGTAAGTTGATGTCTTGCAGCAGGCAACAGAATCCCACTCCTTGCTGGACTTTGTACGGACATTAAGATCTGTTAGTCCACACGGGTTCGTGCTTTTTGCTGCCTGTGCGGTTCAGCTCTGGAAAGTGCGTAATGCTTGTGTCTTTGACGGTCTGTCAATGCCACATTTTGCTTCTCGCCTTGCCATCGCGGAGATGATTCAGCTATGGTGCTATAGATAGAAGGATTGCTCTCTCAAGGCCTTTCTTCAGCACCACTCGGAGCTCCTGAGGGCATCTACAATGCAGGCGCTTAGCATGGGCGCCAGGCTCAAATTCCCGGCCAATTAGCGATTATTTTACTGAATCCCGGTGCAAGGGTAAGCGTCGGCGCAAAACTGTGCACCGAGCGCTAGGCTCTTTTTCTTTCTACGTCGAGCGTCTAGGTAGTTAAATTAACCCACGAATTAGCGGCTGCCATTGTAGACACGAGCGCTTAGATGCCGATTTAATTTTTTTTATATTTATTTTTATCTGTGTTAGCGCCTACATAAGCGGCTGGCATTGTTGATGCGTGAGGAACATCATTTAGTCAGGTTTTAGTCTAGAGGCTTGTTCCCCTTCCTCCCTGTTCTTTCTCATATTTCTATTCCTCTTATGCGGTGTTTTAACCGACATCTTCTGTACCAAGACAATTCTCAGACCTCGGTCTGGCTTTGGAATATATAAGGTAGACTGTGGTCTACCTTCTTATCAAAAAGAAATAAATCAATGGAGCATCATTTAAAAAAAATCTTATACGCTGCTAACTCATCAATCCTTCATAGATTAGTAGGTAATCCTTTCAATTTTTTTGATGTAGAGAAGCACTACTTCATATATGCGGACCGCATATTAAGTAGTCTATTGCAAGAGTTGTAATATTTAAGGAGGGATCCTGTCTTTATAGATCTCTGTATTGATGCGTTACTAATCAATGTTTTTTGTTGCAATTTCACACTTTTTAGAAGTCTGATGGTCAAGTTATTTAGGTCTGAGGTAGTAGCTCGCTAATGGTGGCTTTCACATCCAGCTCAAATACAAGAGGACGTGGACCTGTTGGGAAAAGCACATACACCTTTGTTTTAGTGAGCAGGTGAATTAATAATGCACAATGTTTCTTTTATGATGTTGCTTTGACGCTGTTGATATGATTCAGAACCCTGATAAATACTAAACTCCACGCCTATTAATGTACTGATTGTTGTACGCACTTACTATTCTACACAATTTGGATTACTAGCTAAATACCCGTGTGTTGCTATGGGATAACAAACATTCAGTTTCATGAACACGCCAAATGTGATACCCTGTTACTTTCCAACTGTATTTCTATACACTGACGTCCTTCTCTTCCTTTGGTTTGAAAAGCTATGATGCAACTCCCCAGTTAAATTCCTTAGTCTTGCTAGACCCTCATAGCATGCAGTTATCATTTATGCACTAGTCAACGCAGAGGATTCATCTATACCAAGTACTTATCTACTAATCTATAAAAAGCTACTTATCTACTCCCTCCGTCCGCAAATACTTGTCAAAGAAATGGATACAAATGGATGTATCTAGAACTAAAATGCATCTAGATACATCCAATCCCCAGACAAGTATTTTCGGACGGAGGGAGTACTACAGTTGTACATCATAGTGAAAATAAAACTGAATCCCAGTACCCCACTTAGATGCAACCTACACCTGAGCTTTATGCATGTTAATGTGCAAACATTCAGATACTAATGCTTGCAGCAAGCATACACACATGTACACTGGCAGATGCTCACTGTTAATCATCATGTTTGTCGTTTATTAAGTAGAGGCTCACTGTTTGTTTGTGCGCAGGTTTCCAAAGAAAGAAATACTCAATGCCATTCAATGGCCTTCAATTTGCCAGTCTCTACATTCATAGTAGGTCACTGGGTTTTACCTGCAACTAAGATTATTTCTGTTGTGGTGATTATTTATTTATTCCTTTATTTCTTACATTAGCTCTAACCAGTTTTCAGCCTCCTTTCCCGCTCTTATTCAACTATTTATGTACTCCTATCTTGCCAATGGTGTACCTATTGTTGTGTGTAATTTAATGTGAGGCGTCGCACTCATCCGTTTAGGCACTCTCGAGATGGAGGCCAACATCATGGATGGCTGGAGCTGCGAGTAGATTTGTCCAAGATACGTCAGTGTTCGTAGTCATGGTTCTGGTAATTGTATACGATCTCCATATCTTAACTGTTTGTGAAGACGGAAATGCAAGTTCTTCTTCTTAGATGCTCTTGCCTTTTTGATTCATACATAGCTAAACTGACCACTGACATCTCACCACTTTGATTCATAAATTGCTGAATTACCCACATGAACTCTTGCTGTCATGGTTCATAAATTGCTGAATTTCCCATTATGTGGCTTCCACTGTTCCATATGAGTAGTGTCTACTGTGATTTTAACCAGTCAACTAAGTAGGTACTATGTTATTAGTGGCTTGCTTTTAGGCCACAATGACATCTATTTATTTTTCTCCAAGTCTGTTTATGTTTGTGTTGTGACCTGAAGTCGTATATTGAGTTGTAAGGGAATACTTTCAGATCACAACTTTTCTTTGTAATAGTCGTAATCTAGCCGGCCAATCAATTTTTCGGAAGTAATGACCCTTTGCAAGAAGTAATATTTCTTATTTGCTGGGCAACCTGGCACTATTTGCATCATGTCAATGCATTGTGTATTAACAGTTTATTTTGTTATTTTCTATGTAGATTCAAAAGATATGTGGATGCTTATATGGGTGTGTGGCAAGTATACTGCGATGATGACGATGATGTTCCAGTTCACGATGATGACAATGATGGCTGTTTTCAGTTGTAGTTATGATGGGTGTTTTCAGTTTTAGTTAAGTTGTAGGGATGATGTTCGTGTTAGATGATGTTCCTCGGTTAAGTTTTAGTTAACTTGTAGGGATGTCGATGGATGCTTTCAGTTTAAGAATATTTAGATTATGCATCACATTTGGATGTTATTCCTTCTGTAATATCAACAATTGTAATCTCACAGTTTTTTCCAATATATGATTTCTTCCTTGTGTGTATATTTTTTCTTCTGACTTGATATACATAATTATCACCATTATGTGGAGCATTAATTTATTGCTGGAAATATATAAAATATTATTCACATTTTATATGTAAAACACCTGAACCGTTGCAACTTCTTTGTTGCCAAGCAATGAGATTTGACTTCCTGTACATTAACCACCAACGCATATGAGTGTTGTAGAAGTCAGTTTTATGTGTTGTAGCCTTGCAACGGTTCCTTTTACCAACGGTAAGTATAACCGTTGTATTATGCACTAGCAACACTGGATAAGGCTACGCATCCCAAACCGTTGGTAAAGACCCTAACAACGCATATATGGATTTTTAGATACGAAAAAATGCATTGCTATAGGTGGGGTCTTGTTGTAGTGTAAGTGCTGCTTCCGCGGCGAACTCGTGGTCTCTCACCCTTACGTTAGACACCAGCCAACCGACAGCCTAGGAGCTCCGCCGCCTCAAGGGGTGTTGCTTCCCATTGGGAATCGATTGGCCCAGAATAAAAATTCAGACAACTGACGCCTAAATAACGTGATTTGAGATGAGGGTGCAACCTATCTGACGGCATGGTGAAGTAGGCAGCTCCAGCTGTCGACTCAGTGAGGCCGGCGCGGTTGCGGTGGCGACCGGCGGCAGGCAAGCAGAGATGTTGCGATGGTCGACGGCTATGGGGAAGCAGCGCCGGGACTCTAGACGGATCCGAAGTTGGAGCCGCTCTGGCACCGTGAACAATGGCGGGGGTGAATCGGCTCCATGATGGTTCACGCGGCCGTCATCGAGGCAGCTCCAGTAGCACGAAGTAAGAGGCACACGACCCAGTGCACGACGACAAATGGACAGCATCTCCGGCATTAGGGAGGAGGGCAGATGTGAAATTGGTGCAGTGGGGCGCCATGGAGGAGGGGCTGAGGTTTCGCGGCTTGGGAGAAGGGAGCTTACGGGGAGAAGGTGTTTTGGCGCCCACGAGGTATGAATGGGGGGGATTGGGAGGGGAGTGGAATCATGTCTTACGGAGTCATTTGTATGAAATGTAGGTGTGTGTGTGTGTGGGGGGGGGGGTTACAGTTCTACCCCTGCCTTTAGGCTTCTCGGCTTGGGTCTGTGTACTGAGGTTCGGGGATAGTAGAGTAACTTTGCTTCTCCCCAAATAGTGGGCGGGAGCGATTTCGGGCGAGGAGGGCGTGTTTTGGAATATAGTGGGCGCGAGCGATTTCGGGCAAGGAGAGCGTGTTTTGAAATAGTGGGTACGAGCTATTTCGGGCGAGCAGAGCGTGTTTTGCCGACCTACATATGAGGTAGTACAAAAGTGGGCTATGACGGCCCTCCACTATGTAGGCCAAAACACGTCCCAAATTCACTTGTGATGCATTTGGCATCGATGCCCCTCCATTGCTCACCTAGTGCCCCAATCTGGATCACCTACTTTGCCCCGGTGCCAAATTAACTCACGCAATGAAAATACATTTGTGTGGGAGAGAGAGAGGACTGAGGCAATAAAAAACACTTGTTTTGGAGAGTGAGAGGTTGGTGTAGTTGGTTTGATTGATTTGTTTATACATGTGGGTCTGTGTGCATAGCGGTGCCAACTCTCTCACATCGCGAGAGCGGTGCCAAATTCTTTTGATTTGACATCGATGCGTATATGTGGCATACATTTGAGAAATATGGCATCGGCCAATAGTGGAAGGCAACAAATGCCAAGCTCTTCACGTGCTCCTAGATAAATGAGAGGAAAGAGAGAGAGAGAGAGAGAGGGAGGGAGGGAGAGAGTGAAAAAATATCACTAGCCAGTCGACCCTATCGTATGAGCGAATGATATTGGTACATCTTGATGACACGGCAATCTTATATAGCCAGCTGCTCTAATATGTTCTCTTCTTTTGCAGATAAAAAAACACCCGAAAGTGAATGTGTTGCACTATAACAATCTCATCGAATGCCTTGATCTCCATCTTACATGAATTGATTTGATCGACTACCGAGGCAACACATCTGAGATTAAATTGGCCAGGTTCTTTGTTCTGGAGGCAAGTGTGCTCAAGGTAATGAGGTTTGGCATTCTCTGGCACAATAATGAATGGCGTGCTAATCACCGCAAGCGTCTAAGCCTAAATGACAAAGTCTCCGCAGAAGCTGAATTTGTTTTTGAAACATCAAGTGGCCAGAGACTCGAAAACTTATTTGCTCATTAGTGACTTGTCAGGGCGGTGGATTTTAGTTTGTATGATAATGCTGCATCCACCTAAAGTAACTAAAGTTCTTACGTGAACTTCCTAGTAATTCCCTCTTTGTAGGTGCAGCATTACTCCTAACATTTGTAATATCAGTTTGAAACTTGTAATATTGTCGTGTCCTATTCCTGCGTTTTCAAAATCCTACGAATCAAACAGGTCCTAAGTTGGTGATGATGTTGTGCCTGCCATCTTTCACCAGCAGCTATCGAATCTAGATCTGACGCATACAAACCAAACTTCTCCAGTTTTGCAAAAAGATGCCCACACTTGTTCCCTATTTACAAACAACTCCTTGTGTCTCACAATCAGCCTTATCTCCTCCCCATCACATCTAGAAGGCCATGGAAAAATCTGGCGTGATGGCCGCTGCCGGCGCCGTCCACCCCCCAATATTGGTGTTTCGTGCAATGCACGGGCATCTACGCACGGGAAATTATGTCGAGCACGGCTAGTTGTAAGCAGGCTAGCTCTACAACCATGATGATAGTGACTGTAGACGGTGAGGCTGACTACGGTATGCCGAACACGGCGCCTATACTCAGGTGTCATCTCCGACGCGGGGTCTTGTCACTTCACTGTGAGGAGCAGCACGTAATAATTTGACCAACGGGTAGCACAGTGCTACTACATTGGTAGTACTACTACTAACAATAGTAGAAAAAAGGGGCAATGGTCCAGACGGGGTCAGCCCATTAGTCCCGATTCAGTCCAGAACTGGGACCAATGGTGGCATTGGACCCGGTTCATGAGCCCCGGGGGCCGGCCGGGCCACGTGGGCCATTTGTCCCGGTTCGTCTGGACCTTTTGGTCCCGGTTGGTGGGACGAACCGGGACCAATGGGCCTCACTCCTGGCCCACCACCATTGGTCCCGGTTGGTGGGACGAACCGGGACCAAAGGCAACCCATTAGTCCCGGTTGGCGGCACGAACCGGGACTAAAGGGTTGGTCCTCGTTGCGGTCAGAGTTTAGTCCTACCTCGCCAACTGAAGGGCGCTCACACCCGTTTATAAGCCCCTCCCTCTCTGCCTTGTTGAGCTCCTCTCAAAGTGAAAATAGATGCCCTTATACATGGAATTTGACCTAAATTCATATTGAATTTCTCTGAAGTTAGTAAAAATTTATTATGAATTTAGGTCTAATTTTCTCTATAAGCGCATCTATGCTCATTTTTTAGTAAAGTTAATCACAACTATTTTTTCTTCTATTTATTTCTGAGTAGTTTTTTATATAGTTTTTTTCTTTTCTATTATATTTATTTTTTTATTTATTTCTGAGTTGTAATAAGTCATTAAAAATAAAAAAGAGGCGCAATGCTCGTTAATTAGCTTCAAGCCTTTCGGAATAGTGTAAACTGCACTGCACATAGCTCCGTGCAGTCTACCCTATTCCTCAAGGCTTAAAGCTAAGCAACGTGCAGGTTAGCATTGAGCCTCTTCTTCATCGTCTCTGCACTCGGGGCTTATAAACCGTTGCGAGTGCCTCTCGCTTGGCGAGGTGGGACTAAAAAACAGCTGCAGAAAGAATCAACTAAAATCTCTTTTACCGGTTCATGCTACGAACCGGTACTAAAAGGTGCTCGTGGGGCACCAGCCTTAAAACCTGTACCAAATAAAATGCCTTTGTAACAGCCTTAGAACTGGTACTTAAGGAATCAACTAAAAAGCTTTTATAAACCTCTAGTATTATGAAACTAAAATTATATAGAATTTTGTTACAAACTTTAATAGCAAAAAGAATTATCATAAAAGAAAATAAATAAGTAACTAGAATTCCGTTCAAAACATTAAAAACAAAAAGAATTATCATAAAAGAACATAAATAAGTAATTAGAATTTTTTACAAACTTTAATAGCAAAAAGAAATATCATAAAAGAAAATAAATAAGTAATTAGACGAGTGCATTGGTACCGGTTGGTGGAAACTAATCATTCAAATTTGGAAACTAATGGAGTAA
>NC_057807.1:36671568-36672312 GCF_018294505.1 Triticum aestivum
ATAAATAAGTAGAAACAAAATAAAATAAAATAAATAAGTAGAAACAAAATAAAATAAATAAAATAAACTTTTATAAAATAAATAAGTAGAAACAAAATAAAATAAAATAAACTATAATAAAACAAAATAAATAAACCTTAATAAAATAAATAAAATAGCAAGAGTAAGTATTTTGTTGTAAGTAGAAACAAAATAAAAAATAAAGCAAAAAACTGAAGAAAAAAAATGCCACCTCCTGGGCCACCACGGCCTGAATACGACTAGAAACCCAGCTAGCTGGGCCAGGATTCAGGCCCGCAGAAGGCCCAGTAGGCCCACAGGCAAAGCAATGTCAAATTAGGCCCATAGGCCTGCAGTTCATAGGAGTTCGAGAGAGAGGAGGCAGCAGTGCTTATAAACAGGTAGTCGACGCTCTCAACTAGCGAGGTGGAACTAAACTCCCACCACCACGCCGCTGTGCAAGGCCATTGGTCCCGGTTGGTGGCACGAACCGGGACCAATGCCACCCTTTGGTCCCGGTTCATGGCAACAACCGGGACCAATGCCCCCCCTTTAGTCCCGGTTGGTGGCACCAACCGGGACTAAAGGGTGTCTTTGGTCCCGGTTGCTGCTATGAACCGGGACCAAAGGCCTGGGTATATAAGTAGCACTTAGGAAAATTTGACGAACTCATCGCCAGTTGCCCCCCGGCCCGCCCGATGACGCCGAGCTCATCGACGCCGCTAGGCTGCCCAGATCGACGCC
>NC_057807.1:36672769-36766610 GCF_018294505.1 Triticum aestivum
GTGTAGTAATTTAGATGTAGTAAATTTTGTTAGATTTTTTTAGATTTTTTTGTTGTTCGTAGATTTTTTTGTTAATATTGTGTAATTAATTTGTTCATATAATTGTGTTAGATTTTTTTTCTGTTAATAGATTTTTTTGGTGATATTATTGTTGAATATGTATGTTTGTATGTTCATATATATGCAAAGATCGAATATGTCAAATTTTTATGATTTTTGTTTGTTCATAGAATTTGTATGATTTTTTGCTGTTGTAATTTTGTTCATAGAATTTTAATGATTTTTTTGTTCATAGTATTTTCTTTGTCAACTTATTGTGTATGTATAGGAAAATTGTGAATGATATAAGTCATTTATGAATATGTTCATAGAATTTTTCTTTGTCAACTACTTTTTACTATATATAGAAGTAGTTTGTTTTTAGTAAGTACTACTTTATTTATTTATAGTAAGTGCTTAGTAGTTGAACTAGTTGATTTAATTAATAAAACTACTTTATTTAACTATATAGAAGTAGTTCACGCATCGACGTCGGCGATGCCTATCCCGCATCCTCGTCGTAGTCGACTCGGCGGTGGAGGCCTGCTTGATCAGGGCCATGTTCGGGACTGGGCTCCGCCGGGCTGGTATTGGGAGGTGCTACCTTCTGGGGGACGTAGGTTGGTGAGGAGGAAGCCCGTTGTTGACCCGATCCTTGTTTGGTGGCGGTCGCGTGGGCCAGTGACGGTGCCGAGGCTTCCGGACACCGCGGAGGTGGTACGTCACCGTGTCAGCGAGGAGGACGAGCACATCCGTCGCTACATGGTTGCGTTGGAGGGCAGGTTCGACAATACCTGGCAGGTTCTTCAGGGATCTCACTGGAGCTATGATCCTGTGATCGTTCCTTATCTTTGGGTGTCCACCGCCCGCGACGATACCCGTCGGGCGCTACGGTTCTAGCTGTATTAATTAGCGATGCTATATGTATGATAGTATTCGAGGAGTATTCAACGATGTACGGACACAAGAGATGATGTACTTTTGGTTATAATTGAATGCATGCTAATTTGAATACTACTTTATTTTACGATTTGGTTTTGCTTATTGAATGCTCATATTGGAAAAGTACTCCTACTTTGAATGCTAAAATTGAAGAGCTAGGAGCCCCCTCCATCATACACGTCGTCGTGGGGTAGCTTCTCCTTCATTCCCATGTGCTAGACAATTTGTTGTAATAATGCACTCGGGAATGAAAAGACAAGCTACGTACCATCACCGATAGTCAACCCGTGATTAATAAATGATCTAATTTAGGTTTTTTAGTACATATATTTAATATTTGAATTATGAACTTAGGCTGGAAATGTCGTACTCGGACGACGAAAACCGCCTGGGGGAGTGCGACTGGTGCCACGACAACCGAGGTATGTTCGACAGGTTCATTGAGCTGGACGAAGATCGGCGCTTAAGCATTAAGCTCGAGGAGACCTTCGATGTTCATACGGTACACAACGACGACAATAGTTTTTTTCGTAATTAAGCATGACTTCAACTATTTTAACGTGTATTTTTCATCTTTTCCAATTCGACTAGCTTATCCCATGCTATGCAAGACGCTATGTCTTGGAGAGGATGGGTTTTGAACACCATGAAAGTATGGAAACCAAAACAATTCTCCTAAGGACCCATCATGGTGTGGATTTTCAAGTAAAGTTGTACAATGCTGAGAGTGTAACCCATTTTGGTTGCAAAAATTGGGAAGCACTTTGCAAGATGTATGATTTTGATGAGGCCATGAGGGTATGCTTGTCACCATGGATCTTGGTGATCCTACAATCCAGCAAGACAATATGGGCATTTGGGTCCTTGTGGATACACCTCCAATTCTTCCCCCATGTGAGCTTAACATAGTTATTAAGTAATTTATATTGTTTATTTCAAAATAGTTGACAACTTGTTTCCATTGACAGCTTATTTTCATTCTTCAAAGAATGTGCGGAAAATGGTAGACAAAACCCACTACACCGATGGCTCTGAATTAACTTATAAGGAGAAAAAGCATCTGATCGCATTTTGTACTGATCTTGAGAATTACAATGTCTACAATCGAACTCCTCAACATTATGGTCAATACGTGCCACTAGTGCACGTGTTGAACTACGGTAACTATCATGGAGATACCCTGGTAAGATTTTTTACTATTACGACATCCCTACATCTTTTTAAATACTTTTAAAACTAGTACATCATTGCTAACTACGAAGTTATTACTATGTTTTTCAACAGATAATCCCGAATGAGTGTGTGCCTCATCTGATGTATACGCACGGTCGCCTTGATGTTTTGAACATACAACCAGGTCGTCCTACGAATCTCAATTGTCCATACCGGATTTCTAAAAGAAGTGGAGACATGACAATCAAAGAATGGAAAAAAATGTATGGACAGTCGTAAGGAGCTTCTTGCAAGCAAAAGGAGGCGAAGCGCAAGAATTGGAGACAGGATGATCTCCATTCTTCATAATGGAGAGTCAGGGTCTATATTGTTTTATGCTATTTTACCTTAAGAGTGTTTAGGTCCTACCTGATACTGATGATCATGTGCTAAGAACAATTATGTAGGGTTGGGTTCGATGACTATGAGGATGATGATCATATGACTTGTTATTAATAACGAGTAGAAGTTGTATAATGATGCATGATTAGTAGGACTTGTTATTATATATGATGATGTATGATGCGAGCATGCATGAGTTATTATATATTAGCGGATGAAATGAACATAGCACTATAAGAGAGGACACTTCTCTCTATTAGCTAGCTAATAACAACCTAAAATTAACCCCCAAACCCCCTAAACCAGCCACTTTTTTTAAAAAAGAAAAACCTCAGCTGCTGACACGTGGAACCCTTTTGGTCCCGGTTCATGTCACCAACTGGGACCAAAGGCCCCCTTGCCTGGGCTGCTCGCAGTGGCCACATGGAGGCCCATCTGTCCCGGTTCGTGTTAGAACCGGGAATAAAGGGTGGAGGCATTAGTAACGACCCTTTAGTCCCGGTTCAAGAACCGGGACTAAAGGCCCTTACGAACCGGGACAAATGCCCCCCTTTCTACTAGTGTACTACTACTAGCACCATCGTCTAGATTTAGTAGTACTACCACGTCCATCTGAATTTTAGTATTTGACTAGCAATATCTAGTAATGCATGTCACAAAAAATGCACTACTCCCTCTGTAAATAAATACATGGTGTATTGTTTTATTCCTATCGGCGAGAGAACTTAATGTATTTTTTGCTAATTAATAGGATTACATGCAATGAACTAACCACTGCATGTCATGTTTGGTAGTCTCAAGTCATTGAAAGCATGCACGGCCCGCATCTCTCATTGGTTGATATGTCACGAAATAAGAAACAAGGAGGGAGTTAATGTACCATGTGACGGTGTCCTGGACCAGGGGGGGTACTCACCACGTCGTCTCCGGATCAGTTGGATTGGGCTGAGGACCCCCATGGCCATATACTCATAGGCCAGTTCGGACAGCTACCGCATACAAGGAAGATTCCACAAGACTTTGTGATCAAGACAAGGACTCCTCCCCCAGCGGCGTATTTGGCTAGGACTCTTGTTATCCTAGGCCTCTGGTGCATTATATAAACCAGGGCCAGGCTAGTCGATAGAGAAGAACAACAATCATAACTTCATAGGATAGCTTCTAAGGTTTAGCAATTATGATTTCGTGGTAGATCAACTCTTGTAATACTCATATTCATCAAGATCAATTAAGCAGGAAGTAGGGTATTACCTCCATAGAGAGGGCCCGAACCTGGGTAAACATTGTGTCCCCCGCCTCCTGTTACCATTAGCCTTAGATGCACAGTTCGGGACCCCCTACCCGAGATCCGCCGGTTTTGACACCGACATTGGTGCTTTCATTGAGAGTTCTGCTGTGTGATCGGCAAAGGATCAATGGCTCGACTGCAGATCAACTGCGATGTCGGCTTCTTCGTCACCGGCTCAACTGGTCACCTTGGCTTGACCGAGGACTGCGCCCTACCTCCGATCGTCATGTTCGGATGAGGGCTTTCATCAACATCAACTCCGATCTATATCAAGATCATGGAGGAATCATCCATGGAGCTCGGGGGCTCAACGTTAACATTGCCCTCGGGCGACCATGCTGTTTTTCTGAACAGCGAACTTGTATCCACCGCCACCACCTCCTCAAGTGTCGTTTTAACGATCGCTTCAGTGGATTTGTGAGGAATTGAGTCTACAACAACCCTGGAAAATTTTGCCAAGTTCTGATGGAGGAATCTCTGGCAATCTACGATATACCGGAGCCCTGTCAAATTTGGACGGGAATTTGGACAAGTTTAGGGCGTGGTCTCCAAAGCCCAGCTCGGAGGTCCTTTGGAAGATCCAACCGTTCATCTGCTGCGGAATTCCCATATCTACCAGCCCTCAAAATTTCAGCTCGATCTAACCGTCCAAACTCCGGGAACAATCCGATTAGTGCATCACTTTTCCGATCTGTTTTCTTCGTGAGAACGAATCTGATCCGAATTCATCTTTTTTATGAACGGGATTTCGGACATCCTTTTCAAAGGAAGTTTTGTATGGGGTATTGTGTTTTGTTCCCAAATACATCCCGCTAATTTTAAAGTCTTTTCCAATATGATCTTCACCAAGAGCTGGTGTCAAACCAGCCCAACAACGTTGCTCTACGGCTGCCGACCTGTGCTAGACACGTCGTCACTTTGTTGGGCTGAGCTCAACTTCTTCAGATCATCATCTCGGCAAGCCGAACAAGAGTTCAACATCACGAAGGATAAATTGTCACCAACTCGCTGCCCCATGGATTACATGGGGCGGGCACACCGGCATCGCCGCACGGTCACTTCATCAAGCCAGTATTGACCATGTCACAAGTTATGACCTGCATTGGCATGGCCGAACCGTTGCTTCAACGAGCCGATTTCCATCACGCCAAACTACTTAAACACCTCAGCTGACAATGCAGCTGCAACATCTCCTCACCGAGCTGCTCCATCTCCTCGTCTGGACCGGGGGCTTCGTCATCCCTTCATCGACCTACTTCAAAGACTTCGGCATCGCTAACCGACCAACTTCGTCACATTAGTTGGACCGGGGGCTTTGCCTCGGCAAGCCAACCTTTGCCAGCATCGCCATGCCACCGCTCCATCGCTCACCGGGCAATGGGTGTGCGGATCAAGTCCCAATTTCGGGAGTAACCTTTTTTCAGATTGCTACAACTGATAAACCAGGTGCTATTAATCCTAGTAATTTTTTTTGCTTGGGTTTATTTTTTCAAAAAATTATTACTCTGGTTTGTTCCATCATCTATACACAGGTCTGTCAAATGATGGCCTCATTAACGATGGTTGCGCGATGGTTCGGTCCGTCTCCCGTCTGTAGTTCGGCGAACGCCGCATCTGGAGCCCGGACCGCCCTGCAAATTCAGGCTTTGTCATGCCTTCACTGCGTCACGGTGATGCCCTGCATCGACATTGGCTTCAGCACCAGGCCACATCTCTTTAAATAAATTATTTTTGCGTAAAGCAATTATGCAAGGATTATATATATATATATATATATATATATATATATATATATATATATATAATTTTCTGGACCACGTTGTTTTATGTGTGCAGGTAATCAATTTTGACTATGTTACGCGGTCACTACTCCGGAGTGCCGAACTCCTTGCTCGGACACCTTGAGTTTGGGGGCTGGGACCTCGGCCATGCCGAGGACTGCGAACCTTGTCGGTTCTGTCACAGATCAATGGGAATCTTCGTCCCGCCACAAGCCCGAATTGATGAAGTCATGTACCTAGGGTAGGGTCATGAACCTATCTAGGATACCCTACCCAAGGACATCCTTAGAAGAAGCTACCTTCCAGTCGACCAAGAGGGACTTCACTCGACGAACTCAAGAACACTCGACGATGGAGATAGCCACTCGACCATGAAGCTAACCACTCGACAACCAGGAGACCTAAAGTCACTCAGCATGCAACGGTCTGTCATTAAGTAGCTTTAATAGTCTTCATGGCACTTTATGAGGGTGTTACTAGTAACCCCCTGTCTTAATGTACTTTAAACCCTGTATAACTGAGGGCCGGAGGGGTCTGGCAAACTCTATATAAGACACCCCCCCTCCTCAGTGTAAAGGGTTCGCACCCCTGTAACTCATATACACATAATCTAGTCGACCGCCTCCGGGCTCCGAGACGTAGGGCTATTACTTCCTCCGAGAAGGGCCTGAACTCGTAAAACACTCGTGTGTACAACTACTCCATAGCTAGGATCTTGCCTCTCCATACCTACCCCCCATTCTACTGTCAGACTTAGGACCACGACAGTTGGTGCCCACCGTGGGGCAGGTGTCTTAGCGACTTTTTGGAGAAGTTGCAATTTGTTCGATTGCCTTCATCATGGTTTCTGGCGGAGCTCTGGTCGAGGGCCGCGAGATCCGTCTCGGTGCGCTCGCTTTCATCGCCGACGACTCCGCTTGGCTCCAGGAGGCACCACTCGACATCGACGCAATCCCCATCCGCGGGGCGACGCACTTTCGGGCGTGTGTCCGCGGCGTCCTGCTGCAGTAGCCGTCGGCCCCATACCGGTCGACTCCTGTGCCGTCCTCCCTGCCTGTCTCCCGCCAGCGCAAGCGCTCCGGTCGGTCGATGCTTCAGCGATGGGTGAGACACGCAGTGGCTCGCCAATCGGCCACCACCCAAGTCGCGGCAATGAGCCCGACGAATCTCTCTATGGCCTGTTCGATCTGTCGATTGGCTCCATAGAGACTGCATCCGAGTGCGACAGCAGTGATCCAGCGGTGGAGGTCCTGATGGTCAACGGGCCTCGTAGCCCTCCCGGTTTCCCCCGCATCGACGGGATGGACGATGGAGGCGACCCCGCTCAGGCCCACGAAGAATATCAGCCCGAGCCACTCACTTCTCAGCAAAGAGAAGATCTTCGCCGCCGGAACATGGATGCCCTGCATACTCCCATCGCAGGAGAAACTCCTGAGGCTCGTGCTTTGGAAGAGGCGCGTTTGGCCAACTTGGCTGAACGCACTCGACTGGAGAACCTCCAGCGAGCACTTGATGAGTGTGCGCGTCAATGAGTACCCGACTCCAGCCGACGTCAGCTCTTTCCGCAACCGACTCAGGTATATCGAACCCCGATTCAGAATTTGGCAGCTGCAGCCTGTATAGCGGAGTCAATTCAGCCCTCTCAGTCAAAGGCTGGAAGAGGCTTGATGCAGATCAGGGATTTGCTCCAGGCGGCAGGAGATCAGAATTCAGTTGTGTCACAGTCACGCAACAGGATTCACAGTCGATCCGTCGCTGCGAATACTGTTCAGTCGGCTCACAGCCCAAAGTCACCTCCGAGGCGCGTGGGACGTGAAGGCCGGCGGGACCACTATGATGACCGATTTGATCGTGATGATAGGCGTCGAGTGCCCACTCCTTCCCCGAGAAGTGGGTCTAACGCCCATCGGCAGCAAGATGATAGGCGCCAGCTCAGTGTTGGGCGGAGAGCTCCGGTCGACCCCAGAGAACCAGGCTTTGGCGCGAGATCCATCATCGTGCAAGGTTTGGTCGATCGGAACAGAGCTCATAGAGGTGGCCATGACATAGATGTGCCCAGTAGCAGCTGAGTCCATGTTTCAGGTCCAAAATGCTTTAGCAGAGCCATCAAAGCTGCAGTGATACCCCCCAACTTCAGGTTGGCGACTGGGGTAAGTAAGTTCACCGAAGAGTCCAAGCCTGAAACTTGGCTTGAGGACTACCGAGTGGCGGTATAGATTGGTGGTGGTAATGATGAGGTGGCCATGAAGCATTTGCCACTTATGCTAGAGGGTTTGGCCAGGGCGTGGTTGAATCAGTTAGGTCCTAGCAGCATTTACACCTGGGAAGATCTTTCCCGAGTGTTCATCAGGACGTTCGAGGGAACTTGCAAGCGACCGGCTGGATTGACAGAGCTACAAGTTTGTGTACAAAAGTCGAGTGAAACATTGAGAGATTACATCCAGAGATGGATCACTTTGCATCATACTGTAGAGAATGTGTCAGACCATCAAGCAGTCTGCGCCTTCAAGGATGGTGTCAAGAACAGAGAGTTGAGCCTGAAGTTTGGTCAAACCGGAGATATGACCCTGAGTAGAATGATGGAGATTGCCACCAAATACGCTAACGGTGAAGAAGAGGACAGGCTCTGGAGTGGCAAGTATAAGCCGAGTCAATCGGAAAAAGGAAACTCCAGTCGGAAGCAGAAGCAGAAGGCCGAGCCAGCTGCTCCTGGAGAGGCTCTGGCCGTGACTCAGGGCAAATTCAAAGGGAAGCCCAAAGGATCTTGGAACCCCAAGAAGGTAAAGGATAAAGAAGGAAATGACGTGATGGATCTACCGTGTCACATCCACACGAAGAAAGACGAAGAGGGTAACTTCATCTACCCGAAACATACCACTCGCCAGTGCCGGATCTTAATCCAGCAGGTTCAAGGAAAACAGCCCAAGGACAAAGAGAAGGAGTCGGACAAGGCCGAGGACAAGGAGGACAGTGATGGAGGGTACCCTCATGTCAATTCCACCCTGATGATTTTTGCTGATGTAGAGAGCAAAAGTTGACTGAAAGTGATCAACCGAGAGGTGAATATGGTCGCCCTGGCGACACCAAGCTATCTGAAATGGTCGCAAACTCCCATTACGTTCGACCAGTCCGATCACCCTACTCACATTGCCACCCCTGGGAGGCAAGCGCTTGTGGTCGACCCAGTCGTCGAAGGCACTCGACTGACGAAGGTATTGATAGATGGCGGCAGTGGGTTGAATATACTGTATGCAGAGACGCTCAAGGGAATGGGCATTCTGATGTCCAGGCTCAGCTCTAGCAACATGAGTTTTCACGGAGTCATTCCTGGAAAGAAGGCTGAGTCACTCGGTCAAATAGCTCTGGATGTAGTGTTCGGCGACTCGAAGCATTTCCGCAAAGAGAAGCTGACATTTGAAGTCGTGGATTTCCAGAGCGCTTACCACGCTATTTTGGGAAGACCAGCCTATGCCCGCTTCATGGCTCGACCATGTTATGTGTACCTCAAATTAAAGATGCCTGGCCCAAAGGAGTGATCACTATCACTGGCAGCCAGAAGAAGGCAGAAGAGTGTTTCCAGAAAGGCTCGAAGATTGCGGATGCCCAGATAACAATGGTAGAGCTGGAAGAATACAAGAAAAATGCAGATCCGAGTGATTTGCCGCGGGCCAAGAAGCCCGCCACAGAGTCAGCGTTCCAGTCGTCAGGGGAGACGAAGCCAGTTCATATCCACCCGACTGACCCCAACGCAGCTCCGACCCATATTTCCACAACACTCGACTCTAAATAGGAAGAAGCGCTCATCCAGTTCCTCTGTGAGAACTGGGACATCTTTGCATGGAAGCCAGCTGACATGCCGGGTGTTCCCAGGGGGCTGGCTGAGCATCGCCTTAGAGTCGACTCAAAAGTGAAACCTGTTAAAGAACATCTTCGACGGTCCGCCGTTCAGAAGAAAAAAGCCATTGGTGAGGAGGTGGCTCGACTCCTTGCAGCAGAGTTTATCCGAGAGATATACCACTCCGAGTGGCTCACCAATGTCGTCATGGTTCCCAAGAAGGACAACTCACTTTGCATGTGCATTGATTTCAAATATATCAATCGGGCCTACCCAAAAGATCATTTTCCTCTCCCTCGCATCGACCAAATTGTCGACTCGACTGCGGGATGCGAGAGATTGCCTTTTTTAGACGCCTATTCGGGTATCATCAGATCCGTCTGTATGGACCTGACAAAATCAAAACAGCTTTCATCACTCCATTTGGGTGCTTCTGCTATATCACCATGCCATTCGGTCTCAAGAATGCTGGAGCCACGTTCATGAGAATGATTCAAAAGTGTTTACTCACTCAAATCAGTCGGAATGTGGAAGCGTACATGGATGATATCGTGGTCAAGTCACGAAAGGGTTCCAACCTGTTGACTGATCTAGCTGAAACATTTGCCAATCTCAGGAGATATGATATCAAGCTTAATCCATCAAAGTGCACATTCGGAGTGCCTGGCGGAAAGTTACTCGGTTTTCTCGTTTCAGAACGAGGAATCGATGCTAACCCAGAAAAACTTGGCACCATACTCTGAATGAAATGCCCTGTGCGTGTGCACGATGTCCAGAAGCTTACTGGATGCTTGGCCGCGTTAAGTCAATTCATCTCTCGCCTCGGTGAAAAGGCGTTGCCTCTTTACCGACTGATGAAGAAGGCAGACAAGTTCGAGTGGACTCCAGAAGCTGATGCAGCGTTTGCCGAGCTAAAAGCTCTGCTCTCCACCCAGCCGGTGCTTGCTGCTCCAATCAGCAAAGAGCCTCTGTTGCTTTGCATTGCAGCCACAGGACAGGTCGTCAGTACAGTACTTATGGTCGAGCGGGAAGAGGAAGGTAAAACCTTCAAAGTTCAGCGCCCAGTGTATTATCTCTCTGAAGTTTTGACCCCATCGAAGCAAAGATATCCTCATTATCAGATGCTCGTATATGGGATCTACATGACCATGAAGAAGGTTGCTCATTATTTCTCTGATCATGACATTACAGTCATCAGCGACGCACCATTGTCAGAGATTCTGCACAACAGAGATGCAACTGGTCGAGTGGCTAAATGCGCGATTGAACTCCTTCCCCTTGATATCAAATTTGAGGCAAAGAAAGCCATTAAGTCCAAGGCTATAGCAGATTTCCTTGCCGAGTGGATTGAACAACAGCAGCCGACTCAAGTTCACTCGGAGCATTGGACCATGTTCTTTGATGGCTCTAAGATGTTAAATGGTTCTGGTGCTGGGGTAGTTTTGGTTTCTCCCTGAGGAGATAAGCTCAGATATGTGCTCCAGATCCACTTTGATTCCTCCAATGATGAAGCAGAATATGAAGCACTTTTGTATGGGTTGCGCATGGCCATTTCACTCGGCGTCCGTCGCCTTATGGTTTATGGCGACTCAGATTTGGTGGTCAATCAGGTGATGAAGGAGTGGGACGTTAGAAGCCCAGCCATGACTGGATACTGCAATGTAGTGAGGAAGCTCGAAAAGAAATTCAAAGGGTTAGAGCTCCACCATATACCCCGACTGAAAAATCAAGCGGCTGATGATTTGGCGAAGATAGGATCCAAGAGAGAAGCCATCCCCAGTGATGTGTTCTTGGAGCATATCCATACTCCATCAGTCATAGAAGATCCTTTTACCGACGAAGCCCCGCAACCTAAGAGTGTTACGGATCCGAGTGAGGTTGAAGTTCCAGCAGTGGTCGACCTGATCATGGAAGCTTTGGTGATCACTCCCGATTGGACAGTACCATATATCACGTATATCTTGAGGAAAGATCTCCCGGAGGATGAAGAAGAGGCTCGACAGATCGTCCGCCGATCTAAAGCCTTTACTGTGATAAGGGGCAGCTGTACAGAGAAAGCGCGAATGGAGTTGGTCAGAAATGCATAACGCCGGAGGAAGGTCGAATAATCCTGGATGACATCCACTCGAGGACCTGTGGCCATCATGCGTCTTCCCGGACCATTGTGGCCAAAGCATACCGAGCCGGATTTTATTGGCCAAGAGCGAATGAAATGGCAAAGGAGATAGTCGACAAGTGTGAGGGATGTCAATTTTACTCCAATATGTCACACAAGTCCGCCTCAGCTTTAAAGACCATACCACTCGTTTGGCCCTTTGCAGTATGGGGGTTGGATATGGTCGGCCCTTTGAGAACAGGCAGAAGCGGTTTCACCCATGTGCTGGTAGCAGTTGACAAGTTCACCAAGTGGATTGAGGCCAAACCCATCAAGAACCTCGATGCCGGTACTGCTGTCAGCTTTATCAGAGAATTGATATTCAGATATGGAGTCCCGCACAGCATCATCACTGACAACGGGTCAAACTTCGATTCCGAAGAATTCAGAGCTTTCTGCACGTCTCAAGGCACACGAGTCGACTATGCTTCAGTCGCCCATCCGCAGTTGAATGGACAGGCAGAACGAGCCAACGGCCTGATTCTCAAAGGGTTGAAACCCCGTTTGATGCGTGATCTCAAGCATGCGGCTGGTGCATGGGTCGACGAACTTCCCTCGGTACTTTGGGGGTTAAGGACCACGCCCAACCGGTCGACTGGAAGAACTCTGTTCTTCTTGGTCTATGGAGCTGAAGCAGTCTTGCCGAGTGACCTTCTCCACAATGCTCCTCGGGTCGAGCTCTACACCGAGGCTGAAGCAGAACAAGCACGGTAGGATGCAGTCGACCTTTTAGAGGAAGAAAGGGAGATGGCTCTGATCCGATCGACCATTTATCAACAAGACTTGCGTCGCTTCCACGCCAAAAACGTGAAGAGTCGAGCCTTCCAAGAAGGAGATTTGGTTCTCCGAGTGGATCAGCAGAAACCACACAAGCTTGCTCCTTCTTGGGAAGGTCCCTTCATCGTCACCAAGGTTCTCCACAATCGAGCATATCGTCTTTACAATGTCGAGCATCAGATCGACGAGCCCCGAGCATGGAATGCGGAGCTTCTCCACCCCTTCTACACTTAAGTATTCACTCAGATGAGTTGTAATAAAAGTACTTCTGTAGTTTATTTATCAAAGACAAGAGCTTTATAATTTTCCCAGTAATTGTTATTACTTTTGTCCACATAAAGCAATCCCCCAGTAGGTGGCTTGGCTACGAATCTGATTCGCCTAAGTCTGTAAAAAAATCCTAACCGAGTGGTCAGCCAGCCTCCCACTCGAAGGCTTAGCTGCGAAATCCGTTTCGCCTAAGTTAAACAAAATCCTACCGAGTGGTAAGCCAGCCTTCCACTCGGAGGCTTAGCTGCAGTCTAAGTACTCGCCTAAGTTAAACAAAAATCCTACCAAGTGGTAAGCCAACCTTCCACTCGGAGGCTTAGCTACAGTCCAAGTACTCACCTAAGTTAAACAAAATCCTACCGAGTGGTAAGCCAGCCTTCCACTCGGAGGCTTAGCTGCAGTCCAAGTACTCGCCTAAGTTAAACAAAATCCTACCGAGTGGTAAGCCAGCCTTCCATTCGGAGGCTTAGCTACAGCATTGCGCTCGCCTAAGTACAAATACAACATGCGCTCTGCAAGGAGGACGAGATGCAGGTCGACTGCTATCCTCTCCTTCCGAGCTACGCCACAAATTCAACGTGCGCTCTGCAAGGAGGACGAGGAGCAGGTCGACTGCTACCTCCTTCTCCAGAGGTACGCCCTGAAAATCCTACCGAGTGGAGAGCAAACCTCCCACTCGGGGGCTTAGCTGCAGCCCAGTGCTCGCCTAAGTTTTTGAAAATCCTACAGAGTGGAGAGCAAACCTCCCACTCGGGGGCTTAGCTGCAGCCCAGTGCTCGCCTAAGTTTCGAAAATCCTACCGAGTGGAGAGGAAACCTCCCACTCGGGGGCTTAGCTGCAGCCCAGTGCTCGCCTAAGTTTTTGAAAATCCTACCGAGTGGAGAGCAAACCTCCCACTCGGGGGCTTAGCTGCAGCCCAGTGCTTGCCTAAGTTTTTGAAAATCCTACCGAGTGGAGAGCAAACCTCCCACTCAGGGGCTTAGCTGTAGCCCAGTGCTCGCCTAAGTTTTTGAAAATCCTACCGAGTGGAGAGCAAACCTCCCACTTGGGGGCTTAGTTGCACCCCAGTGCTCACCTAAGTTTTTGAAAATCCTACCGAGTGGAGAGCAGACCTCCCACTCAGGGGCTTAGCTGCAGCCCAGTGCTCGCCTAAGTGTATCGGGGAACAAGTCGATTGCAATGAGCGCCTCGCTTTAACCTGCAAAAGACACCTCAAACCAAATGCAAACATATTCAACGTCGAATGCAAGTTCGGATAACACCTAACGGAACCGAGAGTGCTCAGGCGCTAAGCCTGTTAAGGTTTGTCGGTTACAAAACTCACTCGGCATACCGAGGCAAATTTAAAGTATCAAGCTCAGAAGTTTCTTACACCTCCTATGGAGGGCCGGAAGGTGCAACAAACTCATCCAGGTCGATTCCATCTGCAATCCGAGTGGCAGCGGCGATGAAGGTCTCCATGAAAGATCGGAAATCATGCTTCTTGGTGTTAGCCACCCTAAGGGCCGCCAGCTTGTCCTCTCATGCATCCTTGCAATGAACGCGGACCAGAGACAGAGCAACATCCGCGCCACACCTGGCAGAAGACTTCTTTCACTCCTGCACTCGACTTGGGACCTCGTTCAGTCGAGTCATCAGAGACTCGAGGTCGTTCTGGAGCGTCTCTCTTGGCCAGAGTGTTGTGTCGATGCGAGAAGTTGCGACCTTTAGCCTTGCGAGATAGTCAACGACAGCAGCAACGCGAGATTCAAGTCGGAGCACATTCATGGCGACTTCATCTTTCACGGGAGAGTTGATGGGATCCAGGTTTATTTCCAGTCGACCAGTCTCCTCTTCAAAGTTCTGGCAAAATTCTGCAAGCACAACCACCGAGTCAAGACAACAGTCGGAGATCACAGTTAAAATGTCTGTTTGATACAAAAGATTACCTTCAAGCATGAGGAATAGTTCTTGGCGAGTCCACCCAGATAAGCCTCCAAATCGTTCTTCTTTCCCACCAACTCACTGGCCTTGTCATTTAGGGCAATCTTGTCACTTTTTAGTCGACTGACCTCCTTGTTGGCAGCATCAAGAGCAGCTTTCAGATTGGTGTTTTCTTCTTCAAGCTTGGTGACTGAAGCCAGCTTCTCATCTGCGAGCTTGGTCTTCTCTAAAGCCGCTTTCTGCATCTCAGCCAAGTCAAGGTCTTTCTTCTTCAGGACATCCCTCACTTTGTCTGCAAAGTTATAGTGAGATCAGACTCTGAAACAAACGAGAGGCAAAGGCAGTCGTCGAAGGCCTCACTAAACATACCTTTAGCTTCCTCCTTCGCCTACGTTAGGTTCTCTTGGGTTAGTTTCAGATCAAGCTCGAGCTGGATGTGTTTGTTCTCCAACTCAGTATAACGAGCCGCAAGGTCGCAGGATTTCTACGAAGAACCAATCGACAGATGTCAAAGACAATTCACTTCCGAGTGACTAAGGAAAAATCATAGCGTTTCTAAGACTATGGCCGAATACAAGCATTCGACCACAGTCTCGGGGACTACACCCAGTGGGTGCACTCAGCGTGCCCCCACTAGTTTCATCAGTTAGAGTCGACCAGTCGACCAACAACAACAAAAAAATGGGAGGTGTTCTTCAGACTATGGTCGACTGCCAGCAGTCGACCACAGTCTCGGGGACTACACCCAGTGGGTGCACTCAGCGTGCCCCCACCGGTCTATGAATCTATTCGACCTAGTCGAGTAAGGAAAAAACTTAAGACATAAAGACTATGGTCGACTGCCAGCAGTCCACCATAGCCTTGGGGACTACACCCAGTGGGTGCACTCAGCGTGCCCCCACTAACCCGGAATTTCAATCGACACACCCAGTGGGTGTAGGACAAACTCTAGGAATTTCAGAAAGAAGAGTTTTCAGATATCATATCCTAACAGAATAGGCAGTGACCGACTGACCTGAACATTACTCTGAAGAGCTGAACTGGCGTCATAGGCTGCCTGGCTAGCTTCTCGGATTGCCTTCACTTGCTCCATCATGACCCCCGCTTGGCGTATTGCTTCTTTAGCAGCACTAGCTTAGTCTTCTGGGATGTGGTAGGTTGAGAAAAGCGAGGGTTGAGCAGCACTCGACGATGAAGGACGAGCACTCGTCAACGGCACCGCAAAGGTTACGGTAGGCCGAGTGACATTGTCTCCCTCCACGACCAATGTCTCGGGTGCTGGCACATCCTGAGTCGCCTTGCCAGCAGATGCTTTCTTGTTCCTTCTCTGCCTCAGTGGTTCCTCGTCGTCGTCGTCGGGAAGGTCGATAACGACGTTAGATGAAGCTGTAGAAAAAGAATCAAAATTAGGGACAAGAAACCAATCGACTGAAGATGGAACTACAAGAGTCATACCAGGTTTTGAAGTAATAGCATCCTCCATCTCCTGATCTTCAGCTCTGCCCGAGGTATCAGAAGTAGCAGCACTGCAGTTCCAGAAGTCAATCGATTAGCTCATGAGTCGACCAAGAATAAGTTCATGTGGAACAGACAAACTCAAGCTACAACATTACCCTGAGATAGTGGGGATCACCATCTTCATCTTTGGTAAGACCTTCGCCGACTTCGACGGCGCCACTCGAGATTGCTTCGGAGCTTTCTCAGTCGGCACCGGAGAAGTAGTCCGAGGGCGCTTGGACGACTGCGTGACGGTTGCGACCCCCTTACCACGCTCGGCCACGGGATCATGGACAAGCTTCGAGCGTCTTTCCGAGCGAGGAGGTACAACTTCCTCCTCCTCCTCCTCTTCCTCCTCACCAGAGTCATCACCCTCATCATCATCGTCAGCATCCGAATCCCACTCCTCCGGGCTTTCGCCCCCACTTCCTTCCTCCTCCTCAGTCGGTGTTTGCGCTCCATTGGGCATCGAGTATAACTCAGTGGTGGCCTGTCAGACAACAAAACAAAACAAAGATCAATCGACCAATTTGCAGCGAAGCAGAATGAATAAAGCAAGATTACAATTGGAGATAAGTGGTCATACCGTGTCCGATGTGTAGGTACAGTCGAGTGGTGGGATCCTCCTAGCCCCTCGAGGGTTGTCCTTATTCCCTATGATTGCGGCCACCCACCTCTCCAGTGTGGCGTCGTTGATCGCTTCTGGATGGACCCGAGTGGTGTCTTCGGTACCACAGTATAGCCACATTGGGTGGCCTCGGTATTGAAGCGGTTGGATGCACCGTCTAAGGAAGACCTCCAGAAGATCCATACCCGTCACTTCGTCCCTAACGAGTTGGACTATGCGCTCCATCAACATTTTTACCTGAGCTTTCTCCTCAGGAAGCACCTTCAGAGAAGAGGGTTTGTCCACTCGGTCCATGGAGAACGGAGGGAGACTAGTCGACTGCCCTGGCGTCGATTCGTCTTGGCAGTAGAACAAGTCGACTGCCACCCTCTGACCGACTCAGGAAGGGTCATGGTCGGGAAAGTACTCTTATTCATCATCTGAATCCCAAGACCCCCGCACATCTGGATAACCTTAGTCCTTTCATCATGCGGACTCGCCTTTTTCACCGTCTGTGAGCGACAGGATAATATGTTCTTAAAGAGACCCTAGTGTGGTCGACAACCCAGGAAGTTCTCTCGCACATGGACACGAAAGCAGCAAGATAGGCAATGGAATTGGGGGTGAAATGGTGGAGTTGCACCCCAAAGAAGTTCAGAAACCCTCGGAAGAAAACACTCGGCGGCAGAGAGAATCCACGGTCTACATGAGTGGCTAGGATAACGCACTCACCCTCCTGCGGCTGCGGTCGACACTCGGTCCCCGGAAGCCTTGCTGACCCGTGGGGGATCAGACCCTCATTGGCCAGGTCATTGAGATCCATCTCCGTGATGGTCGAACGGATCCAATCCCCTTGGACCCAACCTTTTGGCAGGCGGGACCTTGACGAAGATCCGCCCCGACTAGACGCTCTCCCCTTCGCTTTCCCCATCGCCGTCGCCTTCTTCGCGCGCTCCAAGGCCGCCGTCTTCTCCTTCACCATTGTCGCCGACGAAGCACGCGAGGAGTGGATAGGCGGAGGCGAGAGCAGGCACAGCGGGCGGAGGCAAAGAGGGCAGAGAGGGGAATGAGAAGGCACTGTTCAAAAACCCTCGCCCGACGCTTTATATAAGGACGCTTCCGAGTGGCTGACAAGTAGGCCCGGGCGGTCCTGTCACATCCCGAAACAGCCGCGCACGCATGATATGTGGCGAAAAAGGCGGCACAGAAATCGAGGCGTCCACGCCTTATCCCATCCGAGTACCGCGGTCCGCCCCGCTTCGCGCGCTTCCCAAAATTCGGATCCCACAAAATCCTCTAACGGCAGATCAATCTGTCAGACGATAGATTTCCTGCGATCCGTCGCTTGGAAGTTCACTAAAGTTCAAAAGTTCACTCGACAGAAGAAAAGAATGGATCAAGGCGACTGAAAGAAAAGTTAATGCCAATGCCAAAAAAGAAAAATCGCTGATCCAGGATACGACATAATCAGAGCACGGGAAATAGGTCGGAGAAAATTATCAACCCCTTCCTCACTCGAACCTCGATCCTTTCGGGGGCTAATGATGAAGTCATGTACCTAGGGTAGGGTCATGAACCTATCTAGGATACCCTACCCAAGGACATCCTTAGAAGAAGCTACCTTCAAGTCGACCAAGAGAGACTTCACTCGACGAATTCAAGAACACTCGACGATGGAGATAGCCACTCGACCATGAAGCTAACCACTCGATGACCAGGAGACCTAAAGTCACTCAGCACGCAACGGTCTGTCATTAAGTAGCTTTAATAGTCTTCATGGCACTTTATGAGGGCGTTACCGGTAACCCCCTGTCTTAATGTACTTTAAACCCTGTATAACTGAGGGCCGGAGGGGTCTGGCGAACTCTATATAAGCCACCCCCCTCCTCAGTGTAAAGGGTTCGCACCCCTGTAACTCATATACACATAATCTAGTCGACCGCCTCCGGGATCCGAGACGTAGGGCTATTACTTCCTCCGAGAAGGGCCTGAACTCGTAAAACACTCGTGTGTACAACTACTCCATAGCTAGGATCTTGCCTCTCCATACCTACCCCCCATTCTACTATCAGACTTAGGACCACGACACGAATCGCGTCATCAACACCGAGCACATTAACCAGCTAAGTCGCTTTCATGCTCAAAGACATTCTGTTTTAAATTTTGTTTGGTTCGACCAAGCATTATACTTTTTTTTGCAAAAAGTTGTTTCTGACAGAATTCCTTGTCAAAACTTTGTTTGTGACACACAAATTCAAATACCCCGTTTACTTGGGGGCTTCCTTTATGAAGCCTTTCTTCTTGCATATGATTATACTTGTACGGCTTCGTTCCTTGTTCGTGTATTACGCCACAATATGCACCATATTGACAAGTGTTCCGTAAGCTGGGTTGCCTTACTCCTGTGCTTACCCCTACATTCCGGATTGTTCGGCTAGGGAGTAAAGGGAGCACCTCTGCGATTGTCACCATCGAGTCATCCAAGCTTGGACCTCAGACTGTGTGAAGCCGAAAGCTAGCGCTCTTATTGTTTTCAATCATGGTCGGCACACAACGGAACTCATGAGTACGAAAAATTTAGTTCACTAGACTGACTTCGGAGAAGTACTCCTCCTTTGGGATAAGGAGCTTGAAGCCGTAGGCTAACCCGCCTGAAGTCTTGAGATCGGATGTGTCATGTTAAAGCACGTCAGAAGCACAATTTTTTTTTCCAATTTTCGGATTGGCACCAAACACTTGATCTTGTTCGGACGTCAAGTTTTTACGGATGTTTTTTTGGTTTTCCAAGCTTATGGCACTTTTAAACCATTTGTGTGTTTCCAGCATAAGTCTCGCAGTGCAACGCCGAACACCTTTCGAGATTCGGCAAAAACATTCTCGGATATTGCTATATCTGCATCGGTTTCAAATTGTGTCTTCACTCAACAGTTGGGTTGCCTGGCTCCTGTGCTTGTCTCCTATGTTTCTCTTTGTTCGGCTAGGTGTGCAAAGGGAGAACCACTGCGATTGTGCTTCCAGCTCGCATGGTTAAGCACCTCAGTGGAGAAAGCCGAAAACTGACTGTCACAATAAGCGTAAACTGGTCAGCGATCCTATGACCATGTTAAATGACGGATCGTTCATAACATTGGCCGAAGTGTTTACGACTTGACCTCGGCTGTCGCTGAACACTAACCAAGGGCTCGTAGCTAGCTTCCCTAGTTTAAAGCTCCTTTGACTAATTGAAAGTTATAAAGCCCGCGTATCTGATTGCCTCGTTTTCGCTAACAAAACTACATTTGGGCACCAAGACGTCGGCTAAGGGTTGTCTTGTTATTGTGGAAACACCCTGCGTAGTATCTACAAAGGGGTAGAGGCCGACGATGGGCCACTTTCAACTGATAAACTGTCGCAACGGAGTCAAAATAAACATATCATCATCATTTGTCTTTAATATACAAGGGCCGCCTTCCATAATCATCGTTATAAAGCCATAAATATGCATCAATTTGACTTAAGATTTTTGGCAAGCTGGGTTGCTTGGCTCCTGTGCTTACCCCTACATTCCCGATTGTTCGGCTAGGAGGTAAAGGGAGCACCTATGTGATTGTTACTAGTGGTTCATCCGAGTTAGTACCTCAGACTGGGTGAAGCCGAAAGCTAGCAATCTTAAAGGATCACATTAGTCGGCAATGACGGAGGTGAAAATTTTGGTTCATTAATACCATAGAGTTCGGGAAATTTCCCCAAACTAAATCCTCAATGTTTTCCTCCCACATTGACCGGAGGTGAGATTTCATGATCATGATAAGCATGACGACCCAAAGAAAGGAACCAATAGCGGGACTATTCTCCTTGGAAGATGTTTCTTACATTAAGTAATATAACATATCTCTCCCCGTACCTTTGTTTATAAAACCGTATGGCCGGATTGCCTTGTTTTCCATAAATCTTTGCCCTTATAACGGCTTTATAAAGTAGGAAAACACTCCTTGGCTACTGGCCGAAGAGGTTGAAGCCGATGGTCGGTCAACAAAGTTTTGTACAATACGGATTCGAGCATTTATGATATAGAGTACTTGGATACATAGAATCATTACACATAATCTGTGATTTTACTATGGATATCGATCCTTAATTCGGCAACCCGTGCCCACATTAAGGCTCGGGGGCTACTGGGCTTTGTGCTCATTATTTGTAAATATTAAAGGGGCACATCGATCCCCTGATCTGGTATTGCCACCCGACCAGTGTCTCGGGGGCTACTGCGTTGCCTGTTCAATGCAGAAAAAGTGCTTAGTGTTCGACTTGACCGAACTATGGGCAAACGCGTCTTCAGACAACAATAGGTACCATCTAGACCTATCTGGCTTCAAGCTAATATATTGCGGCAACTTCTCAAGACCCTCTCTCAAGGGCCCATTCGCCGATCACTATTATCTCTAATATATTACACTGCATTTTTATTCCTATGTATGCTGTCGAGCTAGGAGTTGATCCTCAGGCAAATTTTCACGCTTCGACCTGAGTCTCAGGGGCTACTAGGAATAGCGGTTTCATGTTTTCCTTCGGGTGCATCTCGGGTTTTAGACTGATACACACCTTGAGGTCTACTAGATATACATATACTAGCTATATACCTCGGCAGAGAATAAATTGCACCAGTTAAAAATATTCACAAAAAATCAGCCCGCGGTCGGGGTGGTGCACCACCTTGGAAGCAGTCCGGCATAAAGCTCAGGCGCTAGTGGCTGGCTCCATAGAGGGCATTTCCGGCATTAAGCACGGCTAAACTCCTTCAACTTTTTAGAACCAAGGTGATCTATGACACCTCGGATGCAGTCCGACGTTGGAGCTTGGCTATAGTCCGGCGTTGGAGCTTGGATATAGCCCGGCGTTGGTGCTCGGCTATAAAGGATACCTTGAATACAGTCCGGTGTTGGAGCTCGGACGCAAGAGGACACTGTCGCCCGAGAACAACTTCAAACCCGAGGTGTGGCATAAAAATAACAAGGCATTGATAAAGGCCGGAAACTTAAAGGGGCTCCTCGGGTACTCGACGTGTAAACTCTTCGGATGCACTTTGGCAATCCTCAAGATCGAAGATGAGAAGATTTGTTGAACCAGTTTTCAAGACCAACGACCAAAGATGAAGAATAGTTCGGAAGAATCGAGGAGCATCCCCAAATTGAAGACCGCTTTAGGGGGCTACTAACAGTGTCCTAGACCAGGGGGTACTCACCACGTCGTCTCCTGATCAGTTGGATTGGGCCAAGGACCCCCATGGCCGTATACTCATGGGCCAGTTCGGACAGCTATCGCATACAAGGAAGATTCCACAAGACTTGGTGATCAAGACAAGGAATCCTCCCCCACCGGCGTATTCGGCTAGGACTCTTGTTATGCTAGGCCTCTGGTGCATTATATAAACCAGGGCCAGGCTAGTCGATAGAGAAGAACAACAATCATAACTTCATAGGCTAGCTTCTAGGGTTTAGCCATTACGATCTCATGGTAGATCAACTCTTGTAATACTCATATTCATCAAGATCAATCAAGCAGGAAGTAGGGTATTACCTCCATAGAGAGGGCCCGAACCTGGGTAAACATTGTGTCCCCCGCCTCCTGTTACCATTAGCCTTAGACGCATAGTTCGGGGGCCCCTACCCGAGATCCGCTAGTTTTGACACCGACACCGTGCCTAAGTGTTCTGGGATTATTTGGTTTTCGTAAGGTGACTTACACAACATTTTTGGTTACATGCATTAATATTTTATTAGTTAAATCAAAGGTCAAAACTTGGCGCAAAACGCAAAGGGGACCAATAAACCAGTAAACATCAAACTTCTCTCGTTTGGCCCCAACTAGAGGTACGGTGAGATGACTATACCGCGCCGGCACGGAGGGGGACGCAACTTCATTGACTCACTGCACCTGCCTTTGGGTGCATGACACATGGTCCCAATGGTTGGCTGGCCCACCTGTCATACAACAAAGGCAGGTGCCATAGAGGGCCGAGGAGTAGATGGCTAACACGCACATGAATTCAACGCAGTCTGCACTTCTCATATAAAGGCTCCCCGCCAGTCCAATCTAGTACGAAATCCTACGCACCTACACACGCTAACCAAGGGCAAGAGTGATCACTCCAATCGCAAGATCAGTTGACTAGAAGCTAAGCTAGACCCATGGAGGAGATGAGCGCGAGCATCAGCCGGCTGTGCCATATGGTCCACGACGTCGGCCTACGGCCCGGCACCGAGGAACGTCTCCAGGTAGCGCTTGAGACCGCCAGGGTGAGGGGCCGCTTGGATTAAAGCTTCGTCTCCTTGTTCGACGAGGTCCTCGTCGGCTTCGTCGACAAGTTCACCATCGTCAAGAAGCTCGCGGACGACCTTGACGTACGCCTCCAGCCGACGCGCCCAGGCTCTGCGATGCCCGCCACCCTCAATGGCCACTATGGTGACAATCTCTTCGACGCACTGGTGGCCCTGTGATTGCCTGCCGTTGCACCGAAGAATGTCCACCTCGAGGTTGCACTCGCTGCACAGCGCCTGGCGTAGCAAGACACCATCGACATAATCACCCACGTCTACGCGCAAATCATCCACAAGGAATACTACATGCAAGAGGAGGAGGATAGGACGCTGGCCTTCTTAGACCGCAGGGCAACCTTGGACGGCATTGTTCAGAAGCACATTGAGCTCGCCGCCAACTCCGCTGCTCCTCGCATGTCGGTTGGTGACCCGACGCACTAGGGCGTGAGGATGTCGTTGATGGACCCGTATGTATTTTTATCTTTCCGTCAAATCCATGTAGTAGTATATGGTACTACTAGTAATTATCTTACCTTTCGCATCAACTTCATAATTTTCGTACGTACTCCATGCATGAACCGCCTAGAACCAAAAATCTCATTACTCTAGGGAATACCGTTATTTCTATCTATCGGTCGCTCCATGGAGCAGAACCAAATTTTACAAGTTACAAGTTCAAAAGTAAAAGCCTGCCGTGTTTGCGTCGGACCCCACATGGTTGGTTCGGCATGCCGCTCAAGGGGGAATGTGTGTGGTGTTGCATTTTCACTTACAAGTGGGACCGCAGTTGACCAAACCGACTATCGGCAAACCCCCATCCCGCCCACTGCGTGATGGCTGAGAAAACAGGAGGGAGAAGAGATGGTAGTAGCACAGACTCCAAGAAAATTGGTGTCGGATGGGACTCATGTGGGTGGCATGTGCCGTACTGCTAGACGTGAATGCTAGTTATGGCCCATGCCACCCCACTATATCGAGCCTATATCGAGGTGCTGGTTACATAGAACAAATTTCCTGGAGTCCGTGCTCAGCCCTCCTCTATCTCTCTTCTCAGCCAGCCAGTAGACGCGCGGAGCCCATCGTCTGTTTGCTTATATGTGGTCCCACATGTCAGTGAAAACGCAAGAGGACCCACTGAACCTGCACATATTTCACCTCGACGTGCTGGTGATGAAAAACAAATCCAATAAAGATCTTCGGTGGCTGCTTTTGGAGTTACTCAAGAGTAGTAAGATTCTATTTACAGTTTAACCCAAGATGCACATCACATGGCTTCAACTACCACTCTATTTTCTTGCATGACACGACCTGGATGCTGGATGTCCCATGTGTCGGCAAAAGGAGGAAGAACTCGACCAAATCTTTGGTTGTGCTCTCGGATTAGACTAGTTGTGCTAACTTAAAATTTTATTGTGTAGAATGGATGCAAGTTTTGCTATTGGGAAGAAGAGTACATCGATATATTGATAGAGCGCAATTTAGTAGATGTTCTAGCACTTTTAGCAAGCATAGAGGCTAGAGATGAGACTAGTGCACTTGTTGATAGAATATAGGCTAGACATGAGACTAGATGCGAGGAAGCAACGTCTACTTCTTTACACTCGAAGAAGAAAGAAGCACGCAAGATCGAGCCTCCGCAGATCAACAATGAATGCATCGAGAAGGCACTAATCCAACTTACAGGAGCAGTTATGGAAGTTGGATTTCTTCTAAAATGTATTCTTGTGGTTCTTGTTTTCTTTGGTCTTGCTTTTCTAGTCAAATTTTGGTGATGTATTTCCATGTCCCAAAAATCAATGATGAAAAAAGATATGTGTTTGCAAAGAAAAATGTATGCATCCGCGCGTTGGGCGCATGGCCAGCGCATCTGAGAAATGGCCCAGACACGACCCCATTGCCCTACCCAAACGGACAGAATCAGGGCAAAACGGAGGTCCGTTTAGGGTCGTGCGTTGGAGTTGGCCTTACAAGTGGGACCGCAGTTGAGGAACCCGACTATCAGCAAACCCCCACGTTGCATGTCGCACGATGGCTGAGTTAGAGAAACGATGAGGTTGAAGAGATAGTTGTAGTACGAACTCCAAGGAATATGGTGTCAGATGGAAGTCGTGCTGGTGGCATGTGCCGTACTCCTGGATGTGAATGCTTGTTCTGGCCCATGCCACCCTACTACTATATAGTAGTACTATCGAGGATTCGAGGTGCTGGTTATGTATAGTGAGCACATTAACATATGGCCCACCTCACACTGTGGCCAAATTTCCTGGAATCTATGCTAGGTTAAAAAGTGTTCTTTGTGAGGGTGGGTGGTTGGTCTCAAGTTTAAAACTTGTTATATTACGTATACGTAGATGTAGAGATAGTGCAGCAGTTCTGAAAGTTTGAACCCAAACATCAGAATACAATTTCTACTGGACTCATCCGAGGACCTAGGATGATGGGATTCACAGCTACAGTAAAAACACCCGCCCGACGCGCGAAGCATGTGAAGCTAGTACAAATAGTGTACTATTGTTGATTGGCCTCATCCGATAACCTCTGTTGCAATGCACATACAATTATGTATTCGGAAAATATATTTTGGCCTCGTCGTAGCACCCACTCAGAGAAGCGACTCAAAAGCCATTCATAAATTTAGTAAGTTTATCACAGGCATATCATTTTATTACATACAACAGGTCATCAACCCACAACGACAATGAGGATACATTATAGATACTAAAGTTTTCATCACACAACAAATAACAAGCAATGAAATGAATTTCAACTCAACCAATCCTCAGCGTTGGAAATGCTTCCTTTGAACCACAAGTGATTCTATAGGAAGGGCCATCTATTGTCAATCTCGAGACCAACGCAGGACTGATCATCCAGGCTCAAGCAGCCTACTATATCAGTACCAGGGTAGGGAACCACCGAAATGTCCGAGGTATAGATACAGTTGCTTCTCATAAATGGTAGTAACGTTGTGTCAACAGCAGTTGGATTGCCTTTCACCATCATTGGATAGTTTTGTCCAAGGAAGAGCGATTTTTCTCCAAGACTAACAATAACGTGCCAGGGAGAAGGTGTTGGCGCTAGCACACTAGTATACATCCCGAATACCATGCAACAGGTGTTGGAATAGGTCCGGAGAGTGCGACCATGGGAGGCAACACCTGATTCCTTAGTAGTAACATCAACAGTGCACTGTATACAAACAAGAAGGGGTGATCCATCGGAATAAGTTGCCAGGCGCCACTGAGTATATGGGCCCTCCTCGTCCTCATGCTCGTGATCATCACCATCGTCATCTCCCCCTTGGTTATAAAAAATTTCAAGTATAGGTGATGGAATGTTCACAGGACCTTGGAAACACAATAAGAAGGTTAATTAGTAAAGGGAAACTTGCTAACCCGCATTCATGTGGATGAAACAATTATAATTACGATGGAAGACAAACGTACCGAAACTACGAGGATCCCATGAAAAAACAGTGCCATGAGTGGTGGAGGCAAACACAAGACCCTCGTATTGAATTGCATCATAGTACACATCCATGTATAGAAATTGAATTTTGAGCAATATCCATCCAGTCGAACCACGAAGGATGGCAGCAAGCTTGTCGAAGATAGCAACAACTACATAGTTCCTGTAATGCCAAGAGTGGTTGGGAACTCGACAAATTTCCATCTTCCATAGAAGACAGTCACCATGATCGTACTTGAACGTGCGTAGAATACCGATGTGCTCAACCTCTGGGAAGTCTGCTGAGATTTTTCAAAGTGGAACCCGGTGACGAGTGTACACATTCACGAGTTCCCACTCGCAGTCGTACCCAATATAAACAATCCAATCTCCATTTGCGCCTGCCCAAGCCTTGCCCTCAAGTGATGGCATCTTAACATCATACGTATCATTATCAAGCGGCATCAACTTGCACAAGGCAAGGCCTCCTTCGTCCCCGAGCCAGTCAGCAGGTTCACAGTGAAGAAGATAGGGGAGATCAAACCACTCCTGGACCCTTGGGTTCCTTGTAATGATGTTATTAGTTGAGTAGAGAATGGTCTTGAATGAACCTGCCATGCTAGCCGAGGTGATGACTTCACACCAATCAATGAGTTCCTCCACCACGTCATCTTTCAGATCGGGGCAAGAATAACGGGGTCATTTCGGGCATGTTCCCTCCATGGAAAAGACGATCAAACAATGGCAGAAAGAAGGGTGAAGGCAAATGGAGGAGGGAGGAAGAGTGTGCAACAACAGTTCCAAATCGAGAGGAAAATGCGAAGAGTCGATGGACGGTTGCCAGTTTACTACGGTACACGAAGAGGCGCGCCGGCCTACAGTTCCGTTCGGAAATAGTAGAAAAGGACTCGCCGTCGTCTCACTGACATGTTGGAACGGGACCACATGTCAACGAAACATGGCATGTAATTGAAGGAAATATGCCCTAGAGGCAATAATAAAGTTATTATTTATTTCTTTATTTCATGATAAATGTTTATTATTCATGCTAGAGTTGTATTATCCGGAAACTTAGTACATGTGTGAATACATCGACAAAACATAGTGTCCCTAGTATGCCTCTACTTGACTAGCTTGTTAATCAAAGATGGTTATGTTTCGTAACCATAGACATGTGTTGTCATTTGATGAACGGGATCACATCATTAGGAGAATGATGTGATGGACATGACCCATCTGTTAGCTTAGCATTATGATCGTTTTAGTTTCATTGCTACTGCTCTCTTCATGACTTATACATGTTCCTTAGACTATGAGATTATGGAACTCCGAATACCGGAGGAACACTTTGTGTGCTACCAAACATCACAACGTACCTGGGTGATTATAAAGGTTCTCTACAGGTGTCTCCGATGGTACTTGTTGAGTTGGCATAGATCAAGATTAGAATTTGTCACTCCGAATGTCAGAGAGGTATCTCTGGGCCCTCTCGGTAATGCACATCACTATAAGCCTTGCAAGCAATGTGACTAATGAGTTAGTTGCGGGATGATGCATTACGAAACGAGTAAAGAGACTTGCCGGTAACGAGATTGAACTAGGTATTGAGATACCGACGATCGAATCTCGGGCAAGTAACATATCGATGACAAAGGGAACAACGTATGTTGTTATGCGGTTTGACCGATAAAGATCTTCGTAGAATATGTAGGAGCTAATATGAGAATCGAGGTTCCACTATTGGTTATTTACTGGAGATGAGTCTCGGTCATGTCTACATAGTTCTCGAACCCGTAGGGTCCGCACGCTTAACGTTCTGTGACGATTTGTATTATGAGTTATGTGATTTGATGACCGAAGTTTGTTCGGAGTCCCAGATGAGATCGGAGACATGACGAGGAGTCTCTAAATGGTTGAGCCATAAAGATCGATATATTGGAAGGCTATATTCGGACACCGGAAAGGTTCTGAGTGATTCGGGTATTTTTCGAAGTACCGGAGAGTTACGGGAATTCGCTGGGAGAAGTATTGGGCCTTATTGGGCCATACGGGGAAGAGAGAGGGGCTGCCTAGGGAAGGCCGCTCACCCCCCAAGGCCTAGTCCGAATTGGACTAGGGGTAGGGGCGGCGACCCCTCCTTCCTTCTCTTCTCTCTTCCCTTTCCTTCTCTCCTACTCCAACTACTTGGAAGGGGGAATCCTACTCCCGGTGGGAGTAGGACTCCCCAGGGTGCGCCATAGTAAGGGCCGGCCCTCCCCCTCCTCCACTCCTTTATATACGGGGGAGGGGGTACCCCATAGACATAAGTTGATCATTGTTCATTAGCCGTGTGCGGTGCCCCCCTCCACCATAATCCACCTTGGTCATATCATAGCGGTGCTTAGGCGAAGCCCTGCATCGGTAGCTTCATCAACACCGTCATCATGCTGTCATGCTGACGGAACTCTCCTTCGAAGCTCTACTGGATCGTGAGTTCGTGGGACGTCACCAAGCTGAACGTGTGCAGATCGCGGAGGTGCCATACGTTCGGTACTAGGATCGGTCGATCGTGAAGACGTATGACTACATCAACCGTGTTGTCATAACGCTTCCGCTTACGGTCTACGAGGGTACATGGATGACACTCTCCCCTCTCGTTGCTATGCATCACCATGATCTTGCGTGTGCGTAGGAATTTTTTTGAAATTACTACGTTCCCCAATAGTGGCATCCGAGCCAGGTTTATGCTTAGATGTTATATGGACGAGTAGAACACAAGTGAGTTGTGGGCAATAATAGTCATACTGCTTACCAGCATGTCATACTTTGATTCGGCGGTATTCTTGGATGAAGCGGCCCAGACCGACATTATGCGTATGCTTACGCGAGACTGGTTCTACCGACGTGCTTCGCACACAGGTGGCTGGCAGGTGCCAGTTTCTCCAACTTTAGTTGAATCGAGTGTGGCTACGCCCAGTCTTTGTCAAAGGTTAAAACATCACATACTTGATGAAAAATCATTGTGGTTTTGATGCGTAGGTAAGAACGGTTTTTGCTCAGCCCGTAGCAGCCACGTAAAACTTGCAACAACAAAATAGAGGACATCTAACTTGTTTTTGCAGGGCATGTTGTGATGTGATATGATCAAGACGTGATGAGATATAAATTGTTGTATGATATGATCATGTTTTGTTCAAGTTATCGGCAACAAGCAGGAGCCTTATGGTTGTCTCTTTATTCCATAAGATGAAAGCGCCATATGATTGCTTTACTTTATCGCGATGGGATAGCAATAGTTACAAAAGCAATAGTTGGCGAGACGACCATGTGATGACACATTGATAAAGATCAAGATGATGGAGATCATGGTGTCATGTCGGTGACAATGGAGATCAAAGGCACACGATGATGATGGCCATATCATGTCTCATATTTTGATTGCATGTGATGTTTATCTTTTATGCATCTTATTCTGCTTTGATTGAAGATAGCATTATAAGATGATCTCTCACTAAATTTCAAGGTATAAGTGTTCTCCCTGAGTATGCACCGTTGCCCAAGTTCATCGTGCCGAGACACCACGTGATGATTGGGTGTGATAAGCTCTACGTTCACATACAACGGGTGCAAGCCAGTTTTGCACACACAGACATACTCGGGTTAAACTTGACGAGCCTAGCATATGCAGATATGGCCTCGGAACACTAAGACCGAAAGGTCGAGCATGAATCATATAGTAGATATGATCAACATAGTGATGTTCACCATTGAAAACTACTCCATCTCACGAGATGATCGGACATGGTTTAGTTGATTTGGATCACGTGATCACTTAGATGATTAGAGGGATGTCTATCTAAGTGGGAGTTCTTAAGTAATATGATTAATTGAACTTTAATTTATCATGAACTTAGTCCTGATAGTATTTTGCAAATTATGTTGTAGATCAATAGCTCGTGTTATAGCTTCCCTATGTTTTTTATATGTTCCTAGAGGAAACTAAGTTGAAAGATGATAGTAGCAATGATGCGGACTGAGTCCGTGATCTGAGGTTTATCCTCATTGCTGCATAGAAGAATTATGTCCTTGATGCACCGCTAGGTCACAAAACTATTGCAGGAGCAGATGCAGATGTTATGAACGTTTGGCTAGCTCAATATGATGACTATTTGATAGTTTAGTGCACCATGCTTAACGACTTAGAATCGAGACTTCAATGATGTTTTGAACGTCATGGACCATATGAGATGTTCCAGGAGTGAAGTTAATATTTCAAGAAAACACTCGAGTTGAGAGATATTAATTCTCCAACAAGTTCTATAGCTAAAAGATGGAGGAGAATAGCTCAAGCAGTGAGCATGTGCTCAGATTGTCTGGGTACTACAATCGCTTGAATCAAGTGGGAGTTAATCTTCTAGATAAGATAGTGATTGATAGAGTTCTCTAGTCACCATCACCAAAGTTATTGGAACTTCGTGATGAACTATAGTATGCAAGGGATGACGTGAACGATTCCCAAGCTCTTCGTGATGCTGAAATCAACAAAGGTAGAAATCAAGAAAAGAGCATCAAGTGTTGATGATTGATAATACCACTAGTTTCAAGAAAAGGGCAAAGGGAAAGAAAGGGAACTTCAAGTAGAATGGCAAGCAAGTTGTCGCTCCCGTGAAGAAGCCCAAAGCTAGACCAAAGCCTGAAACTGAGTGCTTCTACTGCAAAGGAAATGGTCACTGGAAGCGTAAATGCCCTGAATATTTGGTGGATAAGAAGGACGGCAATGTGAACAAGGGTATATTTGATATACATGTTATTGATGTGTACCTTACTAGTGTTTATAGTAGCCCCTGAGTATATGATACTTGTTCGGTTGCTAAGATTAGTAACTCAAAACAGGAGTTACAGAATAAACAGAGACTAGTTGAGAGTGAAGTGACGATGTGTGTTGGAAGTGGTTCCAAGATTTATATGATCATCATCGCACACTCCCTATACTTTCGAGATTAGTGTTGAACCTAAATAAATGTTGTTTGGTGTTTGCGTTGAGCATAAAAATGATTAGATCATGTTTATTGCGATACGATTATTCATCTAAGACAGAGAATATATTGTTATTCTGTTTACATGAATAAAACCTTCTATGGTCATACACCCAATGTTGATGGTTTATTGAATCTTGATCGTAGTGATACACATATTCATAATATTGATGCCAAAAGATGCAAAGTTGATAATGACAGTGCAACATATTTGTGGCACTGCCGTTTGGGTCATATCGGTGTAAAGCGCATGAAGAAACTCCATAAAGATGGAATTTTGCAATCACTTGATTATGAATCATTTGATGCTTGCGAACCGTGCCTTATGGGCAAGATGACTAAAACTTCGTTCTCCGGAACAATGGAACAAGCTACCGACTTATTGGAAATAATACATACCGATGTATGTGATCCAATGAGTATTGATGCTCGTGGCGAGTATCGTTATTTTCTGACCTTCCCAGATGATTTGAGCAGATATGGGTATATCTACTTAGTGAAACATAAGTCTGAAACATTTGAAAAGTTCAAAGAATTTCAGAGTGAAGTGGAGAATCATTGTAACAAGAAAATAAGGTTTCTACGATCTGATCGTGGAGGAGAATATTTGAGTTACGAGTTTCGCCTTCATATAAAACAATGTGGAATAGTTTCACAGCTCACGCCACCTGGAACACCACAGCATTATGGTGTGTCTGAACGTCGTAACCACACTTTTTTGGATATGGTGCGATCTATGATGTCTCTTATCAGTTTACCACTTTCGTTTTGGGGTTACGCATTAGAGACAGTTGCATTCACTTTAAATAGGGCACCATCAAAAACCGTTGAGACGACGCCTTATGAACTATGGTTTGGTAAGAAACCAAAGTTGTCGTTTCTTAAAGTTTGGGGTTGTGATGCTTATGTGAAAAGGCTTAAACCTAATAAGCTCGAACCCAAATCGGAGAAATACGTCTTCATAAATACACAAGGGAAACTGTTGGGTACACCTTCTATCACAGATCCGAAGGCAAGATATTCATTGATAAGAATGGATCCTTTCTAGAGAAGGAGTTTCTCTCGAAAGAAGTGAGTGGGAGGAAAGTAGAACTTGATGAGGTAATTGTACCTTCTCCCAAATTGGAAAGTGGTTCATCACATAAATCAATTCCAGTGATTCCTACACCAATTAGTGAGGAAGCTAATGATGATGATCGTGAAACTTCAGATCAAGTTACTACCGAATCTCCTAGGTCTTCCAGAGTAAGATCCGCACCAGAGTGGTACGGTAATCCAGTTCTAGAAGTCATGTTACTAGACCATGATGAACCTACGAACTATGAGGAAGCGATGATGAGCCCAGATTCCACAAAATGGCTTGAGGCCATGAAATCTGAGATGGGATCCATGTATGAGAACAAAGTGTGGACTTTGGTGGACTTGACCGATGATCGACAAGCCATATTAAATAAATGGATCTTCAAGAGGAAGACGGACACTGATAGTAGTGTTACTATCTACAAAGCTCGACTTTTCGCAAAAGGGTTTTTGACAAGTTCAAGGTGTTGACTACAATGAGATTTTCTCAACTGTAGCGATGCTTAAATCCGTCCGAATCATGTTAGCAATTGCCATATTTTATGAAATCTGGCAAATGGATGTCAAAACTGCATTCCTTAAATGGATATTTATTAAAGAAAAGTTGTATATGATGCAACCAGAAGATTTTGTCAATCCTAAAGGTACAAAAGGTGTGCAAGCTCCAGCGATCCATCTATAGACTGGTGCAAGCATCTCAGAATTGGAATATACGCTTTGATGAGTTGATCAAAGCATATAGTTTTATAAAGACTTGCGGTGAAGCCTGTATTTACAGGAAAGTGAGTGGGATCACTACAACATTTTTGATAAGTATATGTGAATGACATATTGTTGATCAGAAATAAATGTAGAATTTTCTGGAAAGCATAAAGGAGTGTTTGAAAGGAGTTTTTAAAAGAAAGACCTCGGTGAAGCTGCTTACACATTGAGCATCGAGATCTATAGAGATAGATCAAGACGCTTGATAAGATTTTTCAATGAGTACATACCTTGATAAGATTTTGAAGTAGTTCAAAATGGAACAGTCAAAGAAGGAGTTCTTGCCTATGTTGCAAGGTGTGAAGTTGAGTAAGACTCAAAACCCGACCATGGCAGAAAATAGAAAGAGAATGAAAAGTCATTCCCTATGCCTCAATCATAGGTTCTATAAAGTATGCTATGATGTGTACCAGACCTATTGTGTACCTCTGTCGGTGCGGAGACGACACATATGGGATCACGACGATCCCTCTTACGGTTGTGGGCGCGGGGTGGTGAGAAGAGCGGGATCAACAACAAGTACAAGCACACAGATTTACCCAGGTTCGGGCCGCAGAGATGCGTAATACCCTAGTCCTGCTTTGATGGGTTTATTTGTCTTCTTGAGGTTCTTGAACTAGCTACCAGGGGCGCAACTTGTCCAAAAGTCCGAATCCTTCTCCTGGGTGCCTTGGGCCTCCTTTTATAGGCAAGGGGATCGCCACAGTGGCACACAGGAGGTGGCATTGGGGAACTGTAGCTAAGCCTATCGCTAGCTATTACGGGACAAGATGCATTTAATGCGCCCCCTGACATGCCCCCCCAGTTTATCGCCGCCTCGCCCTGTCTTGACACGCGCTTGGGTCGGCGAGGCGGTCAGCGCCATGTAAGCTAGCAGGTAGCTGAGGTGTCGCGGTGGTAGGGCCTTCATGAAGGTTTGCATGCCACCATGTAGGCATGCGCTGAGTTGGTGAGAAGCCTCATGGCGACACGCAGGCACCTACCCAGCTGGTGGGCTGGCAGTTGCACGGGAGTGGTCATAGAGGCTTGGCGAGCGCGGGCCTGACTGCGGCCTCGCGGATGTCCTCGGCAAGGGTCGTGCCGGGGCCCCGGCAAGGGTCTTGTCACGGTGTTGCGGTCGTCCCCGGCAAGGATCTTGCCGGGGGTCTTGTGGTTTCCTTTCGCAAGAACCCCGTTGAGGTTCATCTCCTTCTATTCCTCCTCTAATTTGGAGTGTTTATCCTTTGTCTTCACAAAGATCTGCATGCCATCGCGGAGGGCCTACCGAGCCTTGGTCCCAACGCGGTTGGTGGCACTGGAGGAATTGGGGCTCTAGGGAGGTGAGGGAGTCCTGGACTAGGGGGTGTCCGGATAGCCGAACTATCATCATCGGCCGGACTCCAAGACTATGAAGATACAAGATTGAAGACTTCGTCCCGTGTTCGGATGGGACTTTCCTTGGCGTGGAAGGCAAGCTTGGCAATACGGATATGTAGATCTCCTACCATTGTAACCGACTCTGTGTAACCCTAGCCCTCTCCGGTGTCTATATAAACCGGATGGCTTTAGTCCATAGGACGAACAGCAATCATACCATAGGCTAGCTTCTAGGGTTTAGCCTCCTTGATCTCGTGGTAGATCTACTCTTGTAATACCCACATCATCAATATCAATCAAGAAGGACGTAGGGTTTTACCTCCATCAAGAGGGCCCGAACCTGGGTAAAACATCGTGTCCCTTGTCTCCTATTACCATCCACCTAGACGCACAGTTCGGGACCCCCTACCCGAGATCCGCCGGTTTTGACACCGACATTGGTGCTTTCATTGAGAGTTCCTCTGTGTGGTCACCGATAGGTTCGATGGCTTCTTTGATCATCAACAACGACGCAGTCCAGGGTGAGACCTTTCTCCCCGGACAGATCTTCGTATTCGGTGGCTTTGCACTGTGGGCCAATTCGCTTGGCCATCTGGAGCAGATCGAAAGCTACGCCCCTGGCCGTCAGGTCAGATTTGGAAGTTTGAACTTCACGGCTGACATCCGCGGTGACTTGATCTTCGATGGATTCGAGCCACAGCCAAGCGCGCCGCACTGTCACGATGGGCATGATTTAGCTCTGCAGCCGGACAGTGCCCTGGAGGCCGCACACGAGTCCGCTCCGATCCTCAATTTGGAGCCGGCTGCGCAGATCGAGGACGGGTGGCTAGACACCACCTCGGGGGCTGCAACCTCTACGGCGATGGAGCCGAACAATGACCTTGTCCCTCATGAAGCTCGTGACTCCGAGGTGCCGGACTCCTCGCCGGACTCCGAACCTCCCGCGCTCCCTCCAATCGAATCCGATTGGGCGCCGATCATGGAATTCACCGCTGCGAACATCTTTCAACACTCACCTTTCGGCGACATCTTGAGTTCACTAAAGTATCTCTCGTTATCAGGAGAGCCCTGGCCGGACTGCGGTCGGGACGGTTGGGATGCGGACGACAAAGAAATTCAAAGCCCACCCACCACCCACTTAGTAGCCACTGTTGACGATCTAACCGACATGCTAGACTTCGACTCCGAAGACATCGACGGTATGGACGACGATGCCGGAGACGACCAAGAACCAGCGCCTACTGGGCACTGGAAAGCCACCTCATCATATGACATATACATGGTGGATATCCCAAAGGATGGGAATGGCGAAGGAACAACGGAGGATGACCCCTCGAAAAAACAGCCCAAGCGCAGGCGTCAGCGGCGCCGCTCTAAATCCCGCCACAGCAAGAATGGAGATTCTGGTACCGGAGATAATAACACCCCAGACAGTGCCGAAGACAACCCCCTCCAGCAAGATTCAGCACAAGAAGACGGAGATGCCAGCCCTCATGAGAGAGCAGCAGACGAAGAGGTAGAGGATTACATGCCTCCCTCCGGAGACGAGGCAAGCCTCGACAACGACGAATTCGTCGTGCCTGAGGATCCCGTCGAACAAGAGAGTTTTGAACGCAGGCTTATGGCCATGGCAAACAGGCTCAAGAAAAAGCAGCAGCAACTTAGAGCTAATCAAGATCTGCTAGCCGACAGATGGACTGAAGTCACTGCGGCCGAAGAGCATGAGCTCGAACGCCCCTCCAAAAGCTACCCTAAACGCAAGCTGCTCCCTCGATTAGAGGAGGAGGCATATGAACCTGCATCACCAGCAGACAATACGGCTGACCGACCACCCCGTGGCCGCGACAGAGAGGCCTCTAGGCCCTCCACTAGAACCGTACCCCGGCAGCGCTCGAAAAGCACAAGGCCACAGGGGAACGCTCTGGACTTGCGAGATATATTGGAGGATAAGGCAAGACAATCAAGATCGATCTATGGATCACGTGGGCGCCCCATGATACGTGACGACAACCGTCGCGCCAGCCACAGGAAGTCTGGCCGGGCCGAACACAGTAAACAAAGCTCTTTTGAACTTCATCGTGATATCGCCCAATACAGAGGCGCCGCACACCCACTATGCTTCACAGATGAAGTAATGGATCATCAAATCCCCGAAGGGTTTAAACCCATGAATATTGAATCTTATGATGGCACAACAGACCCCGCGGTTTGGATCGAAGACTATCTCCTTCATATCCACATGGCCCGCGGTGATGATCTTCACGCCATCAAATACCTCCCACTCAAGCTTAAAGGACCAGCCCGGCATTGGCTTAACAGCTTGCCAGCAGAGTCAATTGGGAGTTGGGAAGACCTGGAAGCCGCATTCCTCGATAACTTCCAAGGCACGTATGTGCGACCACCAGACGCTGACGACCTAAGCCATATAATTCAGCAGCTAGACGAATCGGCCAGACAATTCTGGACACGGTTCCTAACTAAGAAAAATCAAATCGTCGACTGTCTGGATGCGGAGGCCCTCGCGGCATTCAAACATAACATCCGCAACGAGTGGCTTGCCCGGCACCTAGGATAAGAAAAGCCGAAATCCATGGCAGCCCTCACATCACTCATGACCCGCTTCTGCGCGGGTGAGGACAGCTGGCTAGCCCGCAACAACAACCTCAGCAAAAATTCTGGTAGTCCGGATATCAAGGACCGCAATGGCAGGTCGCGTTGCAACAAAAACAAACGCTGCATTAACGGCGACAATAGTGAGGATACGGCAGTCAATGCCGGATTCAGAGGCTCCAAACCTGGTCAGCGGAAAAAGCCATTCAAAAGAACTACTCCGGGTCCGTCCAATTTGGACCAAATACTCGACCGCTCGTGCCAGATACACGGCACCCCCGAAAAGCCAGCTAACCACACCAACAGGGACTTTTGGGTATTCAAGCAGGCAGGCAAGTTGATTGCCGAAAACAACGACAAGGGGCTCAATAGCGATGACGAGGAAGAGACCCAACCGCCGAACAATAGAGGACAGAAGGGTTTCCCCCCACAAGTGCGGACGGTGAATATGATATACGCAACCCACATACCCAAAAGGGAGCGGAAGCGTGCACTCAGGGATGTATACGCGATGGAGCCAGTCGCCCCGAAGTTCAATCCATGGTCCTCCTGCCCGATCACTTTTGATCGAAGGAACCACCCCACCAGCATCCGCCACGGCGGATTCGCCGCATTGGTTTTAGACCCAATCGTCGATGGATTTCACCTCACCAAAGTCTTGATGGATGGCGGCAGCAGCCTGAACCTGCTTTATCAGGATACAGTGCACAAAATGGGCATAGACCCCTCAAGGATTAAACCTACAAAGACGAACTTTAAAGGCATCATACCAGGTGTAGAGGCCAATTGTACAGGCTCAGTTACACTGGAAGTGGTCTTCGGATCCCCGGATAACTTCCGAAGCGAGGAGTTAATCTTCGACATAGTTCCGTTCTGCAGCGGCTATCATGCTCTGCTCGGACGTACCGCGTTTGCAAAGTTCAACGCGGTGCCGCACTACGCATACCTCAAGCTCAAGATGCCAGGCCCTCGAGGAGTCATCACGGTCAACGGAAATACTGAACGCTCTCTCCGAACGGAGGAACATACAGCGGCTCTCGCGGTAGAAGTACAGTGCAGCCTCTTAAGGCAATTCTCGAGTCCGGCCGTTAAGCGACCGGACACGGCTAAACGCGCCCGGAGTAACCTACAACAAGACCACCTGGCACGTTCCGAGCACGCATAGCAATGCGGCCCCAACCCCAGCCCCTGCAAAATTTCAAGACAGGTCCTTCGCGTACATCATTACGCTCTGGAGATACCATGGGCATAGGGGGAGGGGCACGACCACGATAGGCCCAGAATGCGGCTTAACCACACCAGGGGCTCTCAAGTGTGTCATTCTTTTTTTCTCTCTTTTTCTTTTTTTTACCCACAGGACCCCGTTCATCAGAGGCCCTGTCCGACAGTAGACCTGCCGAACTCACGATGCAACAGCCAGGGAAGGAGAAAGGCTACGACGAATATCCAGGTGGTCTCCATTACAAGCATTAAATCTGTTTTATACACCATTCCGCGGCCTACCCCTGGAGGGGGACATGTTTAATAGTCCCATCCCTTGCTTATCGCACCATTTGTATCGTTCTGCATTCACATCAGTATTTCTTGAATAAACAATGCAGCACCTTTTTGCTTATAATTGCATTTCTTTCTTATACATATATGACACGTTGCATCCGTACACTTTGGTACGGCTAAATACACCAGGGGCTTATGCTTCCCGCATCATGGTGTGATAAGTCCGAACACTTTCACAAGTGCGGCACCCCGAACTTATAGCATTATATGCATCGGCTCCGAATCATGTATTGGGTCAATAGTTGGGTTTGCTCGGCTCCCATGTTTTCGTACCTTATGTTCCGTTGTATCGGCTAAGGTAGCACTGGGAGAACCACTGCGATTGCACCCCAGTTGAGCTGGGCGAGCGCCTCAGTGGAGAAAGCTAAAACTGACCGTCATGATGAGGCGAGAGCCGGTCGCTGTTCGAGAGGTTTTTTCGAGTCCCTAAAGACTTATGCCGCTTAGAGCGAGGAATCGGCTTTGTCTGGCCCAGGCGTGGATAGCGCCCCAAATTCGGCCTTCCGAACACTATTGGCTTCGCCAAAATTTAAAATTATAGAATTCTATGGCTAAGTGAGAGTGTTGAAGCATTATAAGTCCGGTTGCCTTGTTCGTTGTGTTGAGCGCCTCCCTAGATGGACCCAAAAATGGGAACAAGAGTGCTCAAATTTATCCCGAACACCCCAGCACTCGTGGCATGGGGGCTGAAGCCGACGACTTGCCATCTCTCAGATTTGATAAACGGCCGCACAGAAGGTAATATTTTAAATTAACAAGCGTTGCTTAGCGCATTTGAACAAAGTTTTCAGCACACAGGATAACAAAATGCGAGTCTACTCGAATATTACATCTTTGGAGCACTCACCCGCAATAATGCGGGCACCCTTCAGGACACTCTTATAATACATCTCGGGCGTGCGATACTCCTTGCCCGGCGGTGGCGCGTCCGTCACAAGCTTCTCGGCATCCCTCTTGCCCCATTGCACCTTTGCGCGGGCAAGGGCCCGACGGGCACCTTCAATGCAGGCGGAGTGCTTGATGACTTCAATTGATGGACACGCATCCACCAGCCGCCGCACCAGGCCGAAGTAGCTCCCAGGCATGGCCTCCTTAGGCCACAGCCGAACTATGAGGCCCTTCATGGCCTGTTCGGCCACCTTGTGGAGCTCGACTAGCTGCTTCAGCTGGTCGCTAAGGGGCACCGGATGTCCGGCCTCAGCATACTGAGACCAGAAGACCTTCTCCGTCGAGCTCCCCTCCTCGGCCCTATAGAAAGCGGCAGCATCAGACACGCTGCGGGGCAGATCTGCGAACGCTCCTGGAGAGCTCCGAATTCGGGTAAGTGATAGGTAATTCACACTCACATGCTTACTTTGCATGAAAAATGCCTTACCCGCCGCTATTTTCTTCAATGCCTCGATTTCCTGGAGGGCCTTGTAGGCTTCGGCCTTAGCGGCTTTGGCACTCTCAAGACCCGATGCAAGCTCGGACTCTCGAGTCTTCGAGTCACGCTCCACACTCTCATGTTTTTTCACGAGAGCCTGGAGCTCTTGCTGTACCTCCGCCACCCGCGCCTCCTGCTTCTCTCTCTCGGTGCGCTGCGCGGCCACATTACGTTCGGCCGCGGACACCGCCTCCTTCAGGGTCGCCACCTCGTTCGTGGCCCCTGCAATACCCATGTTATCCTTATCATCCTTCTTGCAACCAAATCCTTTTCTGTAAGGTACAATTTTAATAAGGTATTACTCACCTTCCTTATCCTCGAGCTGCTTCTTGGCACGGTCGAGCTCGTTCTCGGACCGCTCAAGGCTTTGCTTCAAAGTATTGACCTCCGCAGTCAGGGCCGCAGAGGTCAGGGCCGCAAAGTATTGACCTCTGCAATCCCATATTGACATAATTTTTTTATGACTCATGCGTATATCTTTTTAGATCCTCAGTCCGGCTTTTCTTTCCGAATACCGAACCGAGCATCAGGGGCTACTGTCTATGCGGTACTATTTTACATATATCAAAATTCTTACCTCAAAGCCTATTAGAAGGCTGCTGCAGGCTTCGGTCAGCCCGCTCTTGGTGAGCTGAACCTTCTGAATCACCGCACTCATGACAGTGCGGTGTTCCTCTTCGATGGAGGCGCCGTTGAGCGCCTCCAGCAAGCTATTCGGCGCCTCCAGTTGGACGGAGGCCGCCGGCGTCATGGTCTTGCCCTTCTTACGAAGGGGCCGCCCGCCGGACTCCGGAGCCACTACAGGTTCCGAGGCGGAGTCCGGTGCAAAGTCCGGGAGGTTGCCCTGCGGCACCTCCGGGGCCTTCTCCTCCTGGCGGGTCCCTTCTCGGGATCCCACCTCGGCATCATCCGCGTCACGGGGGGTGGAGGCGGTCGGAAGAGAATCCATATCCGACGCACCCAAGGACCCGCTCGACGAAGCGGGAAGATCATCCTTGGGCGGACTGCAGGGTTGTACGCGGCATTAAAAAGACACCATGTGGCGAAAAGAAAAACCATGAAGTTATTCGGGAGTCCGAATACTTACGATCTCGCCAGGGGCTTGGCCCTTGAAGGCCAATCCTCGTCGTCGTCGCCGGTGTTGGCAGAACAGTCCGGGGGAAGAGTCCTTCCCTTCTTGGACCCTTCGGCCTTCCTCATTGGGGAGGCCTTCCTTTTCTTCCCTCCCCCCGCTGGGGGAGAGGCCTCCTTCTTCTCGTCCTCGCCTTTGTGGGAGGAGTCTGCCTCGGAGTCATCATCCGATGACACCTGAAAACGGGAACTCTTTCGAGTGCCCGTGGCCTTCTTCTTGGCCTTCTTCTGCGGCACCACGTGGGGTGCCGGAGCCAGCAGCCCCGTTAAGCGGGCGTCCGCTGGGTCTTCTGGCAATGGGGCCGGACAGATAGTCTGTTCGGCCTTCTTCAGCCAGTCCTGTCAAAGGAGGGGGAGTTTAGATCCCGCATAGAGTCAAACTATGGAAAACAAGTGTCCCGTAAAGGGCAAAATCGCTTACCTCGCTAGCCGGACGCTGCGAGCTGAATCCGCGATCTTCGGTAGCGGATGCGGGAGCCTCGGCGCCCTTAAACAGCACCCTCCAGGCCTCTTCGTACGTAGTGTCGAAGAGCCCGTTCAAAGCCTGGTGCTACGCCGGATCGAACTCCCACATATTGAAGTCCCGTTGTTGGCACGGGAGAATCCGGCGGATGAGCATGACCTGGACTACGTTAACAAGCTTGAGCTTCTTGTTCACTAGCTTTTTGGATGCAGGCTTGAAGTCCGGTCAGCTCCTCCGAATCACCCCATGTCCGGCCACTCTCTTTCCAGGAGGTGAGCCATATGGGGATGCCAGATCTGAATTCGGGGGCCGCTGCCCATTCAGGGTCACGCGGCTCGGTGATGTAGAACCACCCTGATTGCCACCCCTTAATGGTTTCCATGAAGGTGCCCTCGAGCCAAGTAACGTTGGGCATCTTGCCCACCATGGCACCTCCGCACTCCGCTTGGCTGCACTTCACAACCTTCGGCTTGACACTGAAGGTCTTGAGCCACAAGTCGAAGTGGGGCTGGATGCAGAGGAAAGCCTCACACACGACGATAAACACCGAGATATTGAGGATGAAATTCGGGGCCAGATCATGGAAATCCAGGCCATAGTAGAACATGAGCCCCCGGACAAAGGGATGGAGTGGGAAGCCCAGTCCGCGGAGGAAATGGGAAAGAAATACTACCCTCTCATGGGGCCTGGGGGTGGGGATGAGCTCCCCCTCGTCGGGGAGCCGGTGCGCGATGTCGCTGGATAGATATCCGGTGCTGCGCAGCTTCTGGATGTGCCCCTCCGTAACGGAAGAGGCCATCCACTTGCCTCCCGCTCCGAACATAGTTGGAGAAGGTTGAGGTGAGATGTGCGGACTTGGGCGCTGGAGCTCGAGTTCGCGGAGATGGATAAGCAAAGGAGGAAGAAGGCGTAGGTAAAAGGGTTGGATCTTTATCCCCTTATATGGGCGGACGAAAGCATGCGTCCCCACCGGCCTGATAAAACTCGCTTATCTCCCAAGCGCTGCAATCAATGGCGCGGTTGGGTTACCCACATCCGTCTTGATGGGAATCCCGGAATAAGGGGAACACAATCTCTGCTTCGACAAGACGTGCCAAGGAAACCGCTTCGCTAAACGCGCTGAGGTGGTACAATAAAAACAATTCGAGTAAAGGCTTGGTAGTGGTGTGACGTCACGCCACAAAATACGTCAACAGATTGAACTTGTGTAAATATTATTCTCTTTACGGTGGTATGTGGAATTTATTTTGCAGAGTCGGACACTATCCTGGTGTTCACAATCTTCTATAAATTATTCGGAGAAGGAACCCGCCTTGCAATGCCGAAGACAATATGCGCGCCGGACTCGTCGTCATTGAAGCCTGGTTCAGGGGCTACTGAGGGAGTCCTGGACTATGGGGTGTCCGGATAGCCGAACTATCATCATCGTCCAGACTCCAAGACTATGAAGATACAAGATTGAAGACTTCGTCCCGTGTCCGGATGGGACTTTCCTTGGCGTGGAAGGCAAGCTTGGCAATACGGATATGTAGATCTCCTACCATTGTAACCGACTCTGTGTAACCCTAGCCCTCTCCGGTGTCTATATAAACCGGATGGTTTTAGTCCATAGGACGAACAACAATCATACCATAGGCTAGCTTCTAGGGTTTAGCCTCCTTGATCTCGTGGTAGATCTACTCTTGTAATACCCACATCATCAATATCAATCAAGCAGGACGTAGGGTTTTACCTCCATCAAGAGGGCCCGAACCTGGGTAAAACATCGTGTCCCTTGTCTCCTGTTACCATCCGCCTAGACGCACAGTTCGGGACCCCCTACCCGAGATCCGCCGGTTTTGACACCGACAGGAGGCGCGCTCTGCTGGCGTCGGGTAGGCTGCCCCGGCAAGGCCCTTGCCGGGGCTGTGGAGGCCGCACCCGGCAACGATCTTGCCGGGGGAAACCACTTTGCCTTCTTGCTCTTTATGTTTCTGTCTTGGCATTGATTTGGGTCGTTTTGCGGTTCCAACCCCTCCCTCTGCCTTCCTTAGTGTGGTTGTGGGCGAGGCTCCAACTGCCCGTGCGCTTTAATAAGGGGTGCAAAAGTAGTGCCCCTACTTTAGTACACCGACAGGAGCCCCCGGGCCTGGACCACACATAAGCGCGGTGCGTTTGTTGGGCTAGGCCCAAAAACAACGCATGGGCAGGCGGGGCGGTTTTTATCGCAGTAACTTTTCGTCCGCTGCGCTTCCCCGCAACGACCGTTGAACGTGCGACATGGGGGTCGTGCGTGACATGGGGGGCATGCATGGGTCGGTCGCAGTAGGCATGCGTCACGTCGCAATAAATGGGAAAAGAGGCGGCCAGTGTCTTCCCCATAAAAAGGAATAACCGCGGGCGCGCGACTCATTTACCCTCCATGCTTTCCCCAATCTCGCCATTGCCGCCCCCATATTCTACCTCTTCAAGCTCTTGCTCACCACCGATGTGCTTCCCATCGCCTCCAGCCTCTCGCCTCCTTTCCAGCTGCCATGTGTTAGAACTAATCTTGTCATATGTATGTGCATGTTTACTTTTCATTATGCATGTAGCATAATTTAGGGAGTAGCTAGTCCGGTGTTGCTTCGACGAAGTCGAGATGCTGAGCTGCCGTGCGATGCGGCGAGCACGGCGAGATGCCGACGGCAGTGTGAAGCTGCGGTGCTGTGTGAGGCAGCAAAGTCGTGTGATGCGCTCGTGTGATGCGACGAGCGCATGGACGACAAAGAAGGACCGGCTGGTTGGATGGATTTAGATGCATGCAAGTGGTTAGCTAGCTTCATGGGTCAGTTTGTTAGTGGCCGGTTGTGATGGCCGGGTCATGCGTGTGTACGTGCTGGTGGCCGAGTGTGGCCGCTAGACGGTTAATGCATGGAGTGGTCAGTGGAGTAATGGGTCAAGTAGTGGCGTGAGTTTTGCATGGCAGCCGTGCTAACCTCTGTGTATATATAAGTTGCATTGTGTAATGGAAAAACGAGGCCGTGAGGGCCAGCAGAAAATATGTAGCTTGTGTGTTCGCCAAGGAGAAGAGCCTATGGCAAAGCTTTCGTGCTCCTCCTTGGTCCATGCGTGTGTGTGTGTGTGTGTTCATGAGAGAGTTCTTGGGAGAAAACACAAGAGAATTGTGTGAGAGGGAGAAGAGAGTTGTGAGAGGCAACTCGAGGTAGAAGAAGGAGCGGCGCTGCGAGGAGGCGGCGCCAACACCATGGCACCCAAATCTGGCAAGGGCAAGGGCGTGGCTGAGGACACGAGGGAGAAGGAGACGCCGGAGAGCGAGGCGGTGGCGCGGCGGGCGCAGGCCGCCTACTTCATCCCATCGTCCGTCGAAGCCCTTGATCTCAGGGACTTCTACAAGCCTTTGTGGGGGGCGGTAACGTCGGCGCACCCCGCCATGCGCGTCCTCCACGCGGATTCCAAGAAGGGCGGCCAAAACTGGTATCCGTTCTTCGTCGATTTCTTCTACTGTGGGCTCTGCCCCCCTTTTTCCGACTTTTTCAACGACATCATGCACACTTTTGGCTTCCATTTGTTGGACCTAACACCGAATATTGTGGTGTGCCTGGCGTGCTTCACCCACCTTTGCGAGGGCTTCGCCGGGGTGAGGCCCAACATGGCGCTTTTCCGCCACTACTTCTCCCCCCGTGTCCAACCTGGGGGTGCTCTTTCTGGGACCGTTGCCTGGATTCCGAGAATTCAAGAGAGGGGCGCATACCCAGAAGATGCTACGAATGAGAGGTGGGAAGAGTGGCAGGGCCGGTGGTGCTGGATCATGGAGGAGGAGCCGTCGGTGTTTTGTCGAGGCGTTCGCCGGGAGCCGCTGCTCCGCAGCGTGGACTGGAGCGATCTCAACCCCAACGACAAGAAGTTCTCGATCGCCACCACCAGGATCTGCCACCTCACCAAGGCCGGGCTCACCACCAGGATTGCTCCGCTACACAACAAGGGGACTTCAAGAACGCGGCCGACATTATGAGGCTCCGCACCGACTTGCAGAACAACTTCACGGTGCTGGGGAATTCTTGGTACTGTTGAAGGCTCTTCCAGCTTGACGAGTACACCGACGGCAAGGTGAGAAGGTTCGGAAAGGCCACGAAGACCGGCAAGGTCATCAAGGGGCCCCTGTTTGGGCTGCCGCCAGGAGTGGTCCCGCTGAGCAACAACTCTCGGCGGGCGGAGATCCTCACCATGATGCCGGTCTTCACCGTGCACGGTCTTGACCCAGCTTGGGTCGAGCCCTCGGCACGCGAGGTGGAAAATTTCTTCTCCACCCTGGTTGAAGAGCTTGACCACGATGAGCCGCGGCTCATCCAGGACACAACCCAGGAGGAGCTGAACTACATCGCCGCCAGGGTGATGGAGGCGGAGCTTGCTAGGCTGGCCGGCGATGCTGGTGGTGTGGAGAACGAGGCCGCCGTGGCTGTAGAAGAGGAGGAGCTCACCGAGTGGGTGAGGTCCGCCAAGGAGGCGGGCGGTGCTAGCACCGAGGCCTCGACTGCCGGGGGTACATGCGAGGAATCGTCTGAGGAGGAGACTAAGGTCGGCGACTCCCCCCCGGTCCCGAAGAAGAGGTGCATCCTGCGTCGGGCCGGCTCCGATGAGTCGGTCCAGCCTAGCAAGGCCACAGCTCGGCAGGGGGCTCTGGGGGAGGCCGCGCACGTGACGAGGGCCATGGCGGCCAAGAAGGAGGCCGCGGCGGCGAAGAACAAGATCGTGGTGGCGAAGAAGAAGACAGCCGCCTCTTCTTCATCCAAACACTAGCGGACCCCTTCGCCACCTCCTCCCTCCGCAGGGGTGTACATCAGCTTTGACTTCTCATCCCTCAGCCCGAGGGGGAAGAGGAAAGAAGTGGAGGAGGAGGAGGACAAGTAAGCGCTCTGCCCCTCACCGTTTCCATCCTTACGTGTTATGCCGCCCTCCTTGATTTGACTTGTCTTTATCTTGGCAGGGACATGGAGATGTTGGCCCAATGGGTAAGGAAGAGGGCCAGGGCCTCGGCGGGTGGCCAGCCCCCGGCGGGCACCTCAAGAATGCCGCTGGTGGTTGTGAGCAGCCCGGATAACAGCCCATAGCACAGCCTCCAGCGTAAGTCCATCATCCACCCTTCGTCCATGCTTGCCGGGGCCCGACTCCCTTGTCGTTGACCTTGCTGCGGTTTGTAGGAGAAGAACAGCAACAAGAGGATGCACCGAGGGCCTCCTTCACCATGCCTCCCCCATCGACCACACCGCCCTGTGGGGCGTCCCTGGCAAGGGCGCCAGATACCGAGCCCATGCGCACGGAGAAGGAGGTGGACTTGGGTGCTGGCAGCTCCGTCCCGGCAACAGATGTTGGCTGGGAGAGAGCCTCTTCCTGCCGGTCCAGCTAGAGTAAATCATTTATTCTTCCTTGCTTTTCTTTCTTTTCCCCCGAACCTTGGCTTCGGCCCTGCCTCACTTCCTTCTTCGGTGCCCAAGTCCCCCCCTGCGGACCAGGGGGACACCGACACCATCATCAAGGAGGTTGCCGCAGACGCCATGGTTGAGGCTGAGAAAGTCGCCGCCAAGAAGGCTGATAAGACCGCGACCAAGGAGGCCGCCAAGGGGCTTGCCGGAGAGACTGGCGAAGGCGCCACCGAGGAGGCCGGCAAGGGCGCTGCTGAGGAGGAGGCCGGCAAGGCCTCCACCGAGGAGGAGGTGATTGATGACCAACCCTCCTCGTCCGCTGCCTCTGGCTCAAGTAAGTACCAGAAGGTGAGCAACAACATATTCGTTCACCTCCTAGGGACGGCGGGCTCCAGGGCGCCGGCCGAGGGGGAGATGTTTGATGACGAAGTGCTCGATGCTGCCGGGCTCAAAGTCGTCGACGAACCGAGCACTGATGGCGGCACTCAAGAGGAGTGGCTCCTCCAGGCTATGAGTGCCAGCTTCAACAAACTCCAGGCGCTCCATCGCACCCGTCTAGACAAGGTGAAGTCCAAGGAGGCGGTGGCGCACAAGGTGGAAGCGGACCTTGCAAAGCGTATTGCCGAAGCATAGGTTTGGTTCTGCCAGGCTCATGAGGAGTTGAAGGCCGCCCCGGACCAGCTGGCGCAACGCGACCTGGAGATCCTCCTGAAGCAGGCCGACATCAAGAAGGCCCGGTTGGAGGCGAAGGAGGAGGCCTCCAAGGCCGAGGCCATCCAGTCTCAGCGCGAGGCCGAGCTAAACTCCCAGGAGGAGGATCTTGCCGCGCGTGAGAAAACGCTTGCCGCTATGCTCCGCGGCAATGAGGAGGTCGAGAAGCTTGCCACGGCGCGGACCCAAGAGCTGGAGCATAGGCACAAGGAAGCACTCAATGCCCAGGCCCTGGCCCACGGCAACAGAATGAAGGAGCTGGAGGCGGAGAGGGACGGCCTGGCGAAGCAGATCCTGGAACTGTCCTCGGAGAAGAACATGCTCAACGAGGCTCTGGTCGAGGTGCATTCCGCGGTCCTCAGCAAGGCTGGGCAGCTCTCCACGGCCAACAATTCCATCAAGGACTTGAGGCTCAAGCTGGAGAGCCTTGAGGGGGCGCTTTCGGAGGCCCAGACTCGGGAAGGGGTTCTGACCAAGAGCCTGGCAGAAGAGAAATAGCTGCGGAAGAATGACGCCGCCAACCACACAGATCTCGTGAAGGGCGACAAAATCTGGACCGGCCGCCTCGCCGATGTCACCAATAGGCTCACCAACCAGTTGGCTGACATGAAGATGCCGGAAGTGAGGTATGCCCCGGAACCGTGCGCAAGCCCCCATGCCAAGCTGGCTTTATTCTTCGAGGGCATTCTGGGTGCCCTAGAACGGCTTGACTCCAACCGGGCGAGCTCCTTGGCCAACGAGTCTTGGATTATTTGCCAGGGCGCCATGACCAAGGTTCTCACCAAGCTAGCATACTGGAATCCCGACCTCGACTTTGACACTGTGCTGGACAACTTGCTGGGCGATGCAGACCTCTCGGGGATCGAGGAGCGCATCGAGCCCATCATCAGCCGCGTCGACGGAATCCGGAGGATAGACGGCCAGCGGCAGGATTAGGCACCCCGTTTCTTGTTGCCGCTGTAGGTTCACAGCCAAGACAATTCATATCTTTAGTTAGAACCGTAGCAACAATTTGTGTAATATAACTCTGCAGTACTTTTCATGCGATGTATGCTATTTCCCTGTTCAACATTTCTCTGTATGTCCACCCTACGCTTATTGGGTAGGCTTGCCGGCATGTAAACCCAAACCGTTGCGCTTTAAAGGACGGACCCTTTAGCGGCTGGTAGGGTGTGCTTGCTGCCGCACGAACCACCTTGCCGTCCTCAGCGCGGCTGCTCGAACTGTCGAGCGGACTCGAGGCAGAGCGAGGGCATTGCCAATAGCGGAAGGCCACCCTGACGCCCTCGACGCAGCCGCACGATCCATTGAGCGGACTCGAAATGGACCAAGAGCGTTGCTGGGAACGGAAGGGCCCCACCGTGTGCAGGTTTGCAATAAAGAAGAAAGGTCTCCGAGGAAGATACCCTTATATAAAAAGGAATTACTCGAAGTTTTTGCATGACTTAGCTTTTTTGTCATCGCGCGGACACCTCCTGCAGCGGGCGACGGAACTGCTCGCTTGGCCTTCTTCTTCTTGGGAGACATGGCGATGAGTAGCTATGCTACTAGCTGCTATACCAGATTCTCACTGATGGGCGCGCCCCTACCTGGCGCGCCAAAGATGTCAGTGCGGAGATGACACCTATGGGATCACGATGATCCCTCTTACGGTTGCGGGGCGCGGGGTGGTGAGAAGAGCGGGATCAACAACCAGTACAAGCACAAAGATTGTTTACCCAGGTTTGGGCCGCAGAGATGCGTAATACCCTGGTCCTTCTTTGATGGGTTTATTTGTGTTCTTGAGGTTCTTGAAGTAGCTACCAGGGGCGTAACAGGTCCAAAAGTCCAAACCCTTCTCCTCGGTGCCTCGGGCCTCCTTTTATAGGCAAGGGGATCGCCACAGTGGCACACAGGAGGTGGCATCAGGGCACTGTAGCTAAGCCTATCGCTAGCTATTATGGGACAAGACACATTTAATGCGCCCCCTGACGTGTCCCTCCCACTTTATCGCCGCCTGGCCCTGTCTTGACACACGCCTGGGCCAGCGAGGCGGTCAGTGCCATGTAAGCTAGCAGGCAGCTGAGGTGTCGCGGTGGTAGGGCCTTCATGAAGGTTTGCATGCCACCACGTAGGCATGCACTAAGTTGGTGAGAAGCCTCATGTCGACACGCAGGCGCCTGCCCAGCTGGTGGGCTGGTAGCTGCATGGGAGTGGTGATAGAGGCTTGGTGAGCGCGGGCCTGTTTGCGGCCTCGCGGATGTCCTTGGCAAGGGCCTTGCCGGGGCCCCGGCAAGGGTCTTGTCGCGGCGTTGCGGTCGTCCCCGGCAAGGATTTTGCCAGGGGTCTTGTGGTTTCCTTCAGCGAGAACCCCGTTGAGGTTCGTCTCCTTCTATTCCTCCTCTGATTTGGTGTGTTTATCCTTTGTCTTCACAAAGATCTGCATGCCATCGCGGAGGGCCTCCCGGGCCTTGGTCCCAACGTGGTTGGTGGCGCTGGAGGAACTGGGGCTCTAGGGAGGCGCGCTTTGCTGGTGTCGGGTAGCCTTGCCGGGGCTGTGGAGGCCACGCCCGGCAAGGATCTTGCTGGGGGAAACCACTTCGCCTTCTTGCTCTTTATGTTTCTGTCTTGGCGTTGCTTTGGGTAGTTTTGTGGTTCCAGCCCCTCCCTCTGCCTTGCTTAGTGTGGTTGTGGGCGCGGCTCCAACTACCCGTGCGCTTTAGTAAGGGGTGCAAAAGTAGTGCCCCTACTTTAGTACACCGACAGCCTCACCAGGAGTTTGGCAAGACGGTGCAATAGTGATCTAGGAGCAGATCACTGGACAATGGTCAAAATTATCCTTAGTGGAATAAGGAAATATTTCTCGGTTATGGAGCTGATAAAGAGTTCGTCGTAAAGAGTTACGTCGATGCAAGATTTGACACGGATCTGGATGACTCTAAGTCTCAATTTGGATACATATTGAAAGTGGGAGCAACTAGCTAAAGTAGCTCTATGCAGAGCATTGTAGACATAGAATATTTGCAAAATACACACGGCTCTCAATTTGACAGACCCGTTGACTAAACTTCTTTCACAAGCAAAACATGATCACACCTTAGTACTCTTTGGGTGTTAATCACATTGCGATGTGAACTAGATTATTGATTCTAGTAAACCCTTTGGGTGTTAGTCACATGGCAATGTGAACTAATCACATAAAGATGTGAACTATTGGTGTTAAATCACATGATGATGTGAACTAGATTATTGACTCTAGTGCAAGTGGGAGACTGAAGGAAATATGCCCTAGAGGCAATACCAAAGTTATTATTTATTTTCTTATTTCATGATAAATGTTTATTATTCATGCTAGAATTGTATTAACCGGAAACTTAGTACATGTGTGAATACATAGACAAAACATAGTGTCCCTAGTATGCCTCTACTTGACTAGCTCGTTAATCAAAGATGGTTATGTTTCCTACCATAGACATGTGTTGTCATTTGATGACCGGGATCACATCATTAGGAGAATGATGTGATGGACATGACCCATCTGTTAGCTTAGCATTATGATCATTTTAGTTTCATTGCTACTGCTCTCTTCATGACTTATACATGTTCCTCAGACTATGAGATTATGCAACTCCCGAATACCGGAGGAACACTTTGTGTGCTACCAAACGTCACAATGTAACTGGGTGATTATAAAGGTGCTCTACAGGTGTCTCTGATGGTACTTGTTGAGTTGGCATAGATCAAGATTAGGATTTGTCACTCCAATTGTCGGAGAGGTATCTCTGGGCCCTCTCGGCAATGCACATCACCATAAGCCTTGCAAGCAATGTGATAATGAGTTAGTTGTGGGATGATGCATTACTAAATGAGTAAAGAGACTTGCCGGTAACGAGATTGAACTAGATATTGAGATACCGACGACCGAATCTCGCGCAAGTAACATAACGATGACAAAGGGAACAACGTATGTTGTTATGCGGTTTGACCGATAAAGATCTTCGTAGAACATGTAGGAGCCAATATGAGCACCCAGGTTCCGCTATTGGTTATTGACCGGAGATGAGTCTCGGTCATGTCTACATAGTTCTCGAACCTGTAGGGTCCGCACGCTTAACATTCTGTGACGATTTGTATTATGAGTTATGTGATTTGACGACTGAAGTTTGTTCGGAGTCCAGGATGAGATTGGGGACATGCAAGGAGTCTCGAAATGGTCGAGCCGTAAAGATCGATATATTGGAAGGCTATATTCGGACATCGGAAAGGTTCCGAGTGATTCGGGTATTTTTCGGAGTACCGGAGAGTTATGGGAATTTGCCGGGAGAAGTATTGGGCCTTATTGGGCCATATGGGAAAGGGAGAGGGGCTGCCTAGGGCAGGCCGCGCCCCCCCCCAAGGCCTAGTCCGAATTGGACTAGGGGTAGGGGCGCCGCCCCCTCCTTCCTTCTCTTCTCTCTTCCCTTTCTTTCTCTCCTACTCCTACTACTTGGAAGGGGGGGTGTCGGTGTCAAAACCGGTGGATCTCGGGTAGGGGGTCCCAAGCAGTTCGTCTTAGGATCAATGGTAACAGGAGGCAAGGGACACAATGTTTACCAAGGTTCGGGCCCTCTCGATGGAGGTAAAACCCTACTCCTGCTTGATTAATATTGATGATATGGGTAGTACAAGAGTTGATCTACCACGAGATCAGAGAGGCTAAACCCTAGAAGCTAGCCTATGGTATGATTGTTGTTGTATATCTCTATCGACTAGCCTGGCCCCGGTTTATATAATGCACCAGAGGCCTAGGATAACAAGAGTCCTAGCCGAATACGCCGGTGGGGGAGGAGTCCTTGTCTTGATCACCAAGTCTTGTGGATTCTTCATTGTATGTGGCAGCTGTCCGGACTGGCCCATGAGTATACAGCCACGGGGGTCCTCGGCCCAATCCAACTGATCGGGAGACGACGCGTTGAGTACCCCCTAGTCTCGGACACCGTCAGTAGCCCCCTGAACCGGTCTTCAAGTTAGGGATGCTCCTCGATTCTTCCGAACTGTTCTTCATCTTCGGTTGCCGGTCTTGAAAACTGGTTCAACAAATCTTCTCATCTTCGATCTTGAGGATCGCCGAAATGCATTCGACGAGTTTACACGTCGGGTATCCGAGGAGCCCCTTTAAGTTTCTGGCCTTTATCAATGCCTTGTTATTTTTATGCCACACCTCGGGTTCGGAGTTGTTCCCGGGAGGCAGTGTCCTCTTGCATACGAGCTCTAACGCCAGACTGCATTCAAGGTATCTCTTGCAGTCGAGCACCAATGCCGAACTGCTTCCCGGCTCTAACGCCGGAATGTATCCGAGCGCCAACACCGGACTATGTATTTGAGCTCCAATGCCGGACTGTATCCAAGCTCCAATGCCGGACTATGTATCCGAGCTCCAACGCCGGACTGTATCCGAGGTGTCGTAAATCACCTTGGTTCAAAGAAGTTTGAAGGAGTTTAGCCGAGCTTAATACCGGAAATGCCCTCTATGGAGCCAGCCACTAGCACCCGAGCTTTATGCTGGACTGCTTCCGAGGTGGTGCACCTCCCCAAATGTGGGTCGATTTTTGTCAATATTTTTGATTGGTGCAATTTATTCTCTGCCGAGATACATAGCCAGTAGCCCTCAAGGTGGGTATCGGTCTAAAACCCGAGATGCACATGAAGGATGACATAAGACCGCTGATCCCCGTAGCCGCTGAGACTCAGGTTGATTTGCAAAATCGGTTTGAGGATCAAGTCCTAGCTCGGCAGAATACTTCGGGACACAAAAAGTGGCGTGCTCAGTCCTCGAGACTCAGGTTGGGTGCGGCCGACCAACCTGAGGATCAAAATCTCCTCGGAAACTGTATTGCACTTAAAATTTTCTGGATACAACAGGCAATGCAGTAGCCCCCGAGACACTGGTCTGGTGGCAACACCAGATCAGGGGATCGATGTGCCCCTTAAATATTTGTAAATAATAAGCCCGAAGCCCAGTAGCCCCCGAGCCTTAATGCGGGCACGGGAGGCCGAATTAAGGATCGATATCCATAGTAAAATCACAAATTATGTGTAATGACTCTATGTATCCAAGTACTTTACGTCATTAATGCTCGGATCCGCATTGTACAAAACTTTGTTGCCCGACCATCGGCTTCCACCTCCTCGTCCAATAGCCGAGGAGTGTTTGTCCTACTTTATAAAGCCTTTATGAGGGCAAAGATTTACAACAAACAAGGCAATCTGGCCATACGGTTTTATAAACAAAGGTACGCGAAGAGACATGTTATATTATTGTTTAACAGAAGAAATGTCTTCCAAAGAAAATAGTCCCGCTATTGGTTCCTTTCTTTGGGTTGTCATGCTAAGCATGATCATGAAACCTCAGCTCCAATGTAAGAGCAAAATATCGAGGATTTAGTTGGGAGGCCAGTTAACAGCCCCCGGTAGTGTACAGCGACAGTCGAGGTCAAGCCGTAAACACTTCGGCCATTGTTATGAATGGCCCGTCGTTTAACGCCGTCATCGGATCGCCGACCAGCTTACGCTTATTGTGATAGTCAGTTTTCGGCTTTCTCCACTGAGGTGCTTAACCATGTGAGCTGGAAGCACAATCGCAGTGGTTCTCCCTTTGCACACCTAGCCGAACAAAGCGGAACATAGGAGGCAAGCGCAGGAGCCGGGCAACCCAACTATTGACCGAAGACACAATTCGAAACTGATGCATATATAGCAATATTCGAGGATGTTTTTGTCGAATCTCTAAAGGTGACCGGCCTTGCACTGCGAGACTTGTGCTGAAAACACACAAATAGTTTAAAAGTGCCATGGGCTCGAAAAGCCAAAAAACTTATTCAAAAGGTTAATGTCCAAACTAGATCAAGTGTTCGGTGCCAATCCGAAAATTGGACTTTAGAAAAAAAAGGTGCTTCTACCGTGCTTTAACATGACACATCCTATCTCAAAACTTCAAGCGGGTCAGCCTACGGCTTCAACCTCCTATCCCGAAGGCAGAGTACTTCTTACTAGGCCAGTTTAGAAAACTAAACTCTAGCAGCTTTGAGAGAGAAATTAGGCTCCCCGGCTAGTGACCGCACACTTGTGTCGAAAAAAGGAGTGATAAATAATAATAAAAACTGTGCAACGACTAAAAAGAAAAACACTTATCATAAAACGGCTCATATAAATTTAAGAGCCCCCAAGTGACTTGGGTAAAAGAATGATTGCATGTACCGAAGTACTTATATCATATCTATGTTCAACCGAACTTTAAACACGTCTTAACCGACCGTCGGCTTCTCCCTCTTCGGTCAAGGACCAAAAAGTGTTATGTACTCCATCCGTCGAGAATGTCGACGGTGTTTCCAATAACCAGGCAAATCAGGCCATAAGGCTGTAACAGACAAAGCGTGCTCAGGGAACTTATGCTATATTACTCCGAAGTGTAAGAAGCATCTTCAAAGAAATAGTACACCCACCGGTACCTTTCTTCGGTGCTCATTGTTATTTTGAGACTTGTGCAATAGATTTTTTGTACTCATGAGTTCCATTGTGTGCCGACCATGATTGAAAACAATAAGAGCGCTAGCTTTCGGCTTCACCCAGTCAGAGGTCCGGCTCGGATGACCCGATCGTGACAATCGCGGAGGTGCTCCCTTTACTCCCTAGCCGAACAATCGGGAACGTAGGGGTAAGCACAAGAGCTAGGCAACCCAGCTTGCAAATCGCTTAAGTCAATATGGTGCATATTGTGGCGTAATACACGAACAAGGAACAAACCCGTACAAGTATAACCATATGCAAGAGGAAAAAGCTTCATGAAGGAAGCCCCCAAGTAAATGGGTATTTGAATTTGCGCGTCACAAACAAAGTTTGGACAAGGAAATTTTTACAAGCAACTTTTTTCCAAAAAAGTATAATGCTTGGCCGAGCCGAACACAAGTTAAAAATTTAAAACTTTGAGGATGAAGACAACTTAGCTGGTTAATGTGTTCGGTATTGATGACGCGGTACGAGCTTGATGCGGGACATGGTTCCATCCCCGAGCCGGTCCTGAGGTGGCGGAGCAAAGAGCTCGGCACTCCGAAGTGGTGACATAGCACGGTCAATGCAGGACGGCAGGGTGATGCCGAAGTCTCCGGCATGGGGTAATGAAGTGTTAACGAAGCCCCTCGTCCAGCCGAGGTGACGCCCAAGGATATAGTCCTGTGCACAAAAAATAGTGCAAACGGGAGATAATAGTAATAATAATAAAAAAAATCATTGCATAACAAATAATTTATGCAAAGTGAGTAATAAAATAAATATGGCCTGGCGTCGAAGTCCATGTCGATGCAGGGCGGCGGCGTGATGCGGTAAAGGCATGGCAAGGCCTGAATTCACAGGTCGGTTCGAGTTCCGGATGCGGCGTTCGCCGGACTATGTACGGAAACTGACCGAACCACCATGCAACCGTTGTTAATGCGGCCACCATTTGATAGACGTGCGTACATATGATGGACAAACCAGAGTAATAATTTATTGGGAAAAATGAACCCAAACAAGAAAAAAATACTAGGATTAATAGCACCTGGCTTATTTTGTAGCAATCCGAAGAAAGGTGATTCCTAAAATTGGGACTCGATCTGCACACCTATCGCCTGATGGGCGATAAAGCAACGGCATGGCGATGCTGGCAAAGGTTGGCTTGCCGAGGCAAAGCCCTCGGTCTAGCTAACGTGACGAAGCCGGTCGGCCAGCGACGCTGAAGTCTCCGGAGTAGGTTGATGAAGAGATGATGAAGCCCCCGGTCCAGCTAATGTGATGAAGCCTCGGCATCAGCCCATGAGTCGAAGTAGGTCGGCGTGGTGGAAACCAGCTTGAGAAAGCAACAGTGCGGCCCTGCCGATGCAGGTCGTGACATGGTCGATGCCGGCTTGATGAAGTGACCGTGCGGTGATGCAGGTGTGCCCGCTCATGTAATCCGTGGGGCGGTGATGTTGGTGATGATTTATCCTTCGCCATGCTGAACTATTGTTCGGCTGGCCGAGATGATGATCCGAAGAAATTGATCTCGGCTCAACAAAGCGATGACATGTCTAACGCAGGTCGGCCGCCGTGGAGTGATGTTGTCGGGCTGGTTTGACACCGGCGCAACGATGAAGTTCGTATTGCAAGAATACTTTTAATACTACTGGGATGTGTTTGAGAATAAAACACAACACCCCATATGAAAACTTCCTTCAAAAAGGATGTCCGAGATCCCATTCATAAAGAAGATGAATTCGGGTCGGATTCGTTCTCGCGCAGAAAGTAGATCCAAAAAGTGATGCACTAATCGGAAGTTTCCCGGAGTTTGGACGGTCGGATCAAGCTGAATTTTTGGCAGGTGGTAGATATGGTAATTCCGCAGCAAATCAATGGTTGTATCTTACAAAGGACATCCGAGGTAGATGCTGGATACCACGCCCTAAACTCGTCTGGATTCTCGTCCAGATTCAACAGGGCTCCGGTATATCAGAGATTCCCGGTGATTCCTCCATCGGAACTCGACGAAATTTTTGCAAGGTTGTTGTAGACTTAATTCCGCATAATTCCACTGAAGTAATCGTTTAGCCGACACTCGAGGAGGCGGTGGTGGTGGATACAAGTTTGCTATCCAGAAAAACAGCACAGTCGCCCGAGGGCAATGTTGACGTTGAGCCCCCGAGCTCCATGGATGACTCCTCCATGATCTTGATAGAGATCGGAGTTGGTGTTGATGAAGGCCCTCATCCAAACATGACGATCGGAGGTAGGGCGCAGTCCTCGGTCAAGCCAAGGTGACCAGTCGAGCTGGTGACGAAGAAGCCGACATCGCAATTGACCTGCAGTCGAGCCATTGATCCTTTCGCCGATCACACAGGGAACTCTCAATGAAAGCACCAATGTCAGTGTCAAAACTGGCGGATCTCAGGTAGGGGGTCCCAAGCAGTGTGTCTTAGGATCAATGGTAACAGGAGGCAAGGGACACAATGTTTACCCAGGTTCGGGCCCTCTCAATGGAGGTAAAACCCTACTCCTGCTTGATTAATATTGATGATATGGGTAGTACAAGAGTTGATCTACCACGAGATCAGAGAGGCTAAACCCTAGAAGCTAGCCTATGGTATGATTGTTGTTGTATATCTCTATCGACTAGCCTGGCCCCGGTTTATATAATGCACCAGAGGCCTAGGATAACAAGAGTCCTAGCCGAATACGCCAGTGGGGGAGGAGTCCTTATCTTGATCACCAAGTCTTGTGGATTCTTCCTTGTATGCGGCAGCTGTCCGGACTGGCCCATGAGTATACGGCCACGGGGGTCCTCGGCCTAATCCAACTGATCGGGAGACGACGCGTTGAGTACCCCCTAGTCCAGGACACCGTCAGGGGGGGGGGATCCTACTCCCGGTGGTTGTAGGACTCCCCAGGGCGCGCCATAGTAAGGGCCGGCCCTCCCCCTCCTCCACTCCTTTATATACGGGGGAGGGGGGCACCCCATAGACACAAGTTGATCATTGATCTTTAGCCGTGTGCGGTGCCCCCCTCCACCATAATCCACCTCGGTCATATCGTAGCGGTGCTTAGGCGAAGCCTTGCATCGGTAGCTTCATCAACACCGTCATCACGCCATTGTGCTGACAGAACTCTCCCTCGAAGCTCTACTAGATCGTGAGTGCGTGGGACGTCACCGAGCTGAACGTGTGTAGATCGTAGAGGTGACGTGTGTTCGGTACTAGGATCGGTTGATCGTGAAGACGTACGACTACATCAACCACGTTGTCATAACGCTTCCGCTTACGGTCTACGAGGGTACATGGACGACACTCTCCCCTCTCGTTGCTATGCATCACCATGATCGTGCATAGGAATTTTTTTGAAATTACTACGTTCCCCAATAGTAATTTCTCATGCAAAATGCGATTTGGCCGCGTTGGCCCGAGGTGCCGCATTAGTTATCGACCTTTATTTTTTAACATACAATCTGAGTGGATAGCTCATGTGGACATCACACATGAGCGGATATATAGATGGGCTAGGTGGGCAGGCGGCAACAATCTGAGTGCTAAAAGAGTTGATCCAATGCTTGGTTTTATTTGGATTTTCCAACTATGACCATTGGATAGAGTGAATCAATGGCTTACGTTCAAAGTTATTCTCTTACTATCGAATGGTATAGGAACGTGGAGAGATTTGGTTGATTTTATATCGCTGAATAATATAAAATATTATGAGTGCAGACGCTCCACGCGAGGTTTGTTGCTCCTTCTCGGTCGTCGGGAATCTATGTTCTTCCACTCTTTCATTTAAGACATGAGCTTTGTTCATCCTTTTGCCGACACGCAGGACATCTATATGCCTATCCACTCTTTCGTTTAAGACATGAGCTTTGTTCATACTTTTGCCGACACGCGGGACATCTATATGCCACCATTTTAAAAATCATACTATATGCCTCCATGACACACGGGACATCTAGCAGCTAGGTGGCGTGTCATGCAAGAAAATGGAGATATGCAGTGCATAAGTGAGTCGTGCACTTCAATGGCACTTAGTACTACGCAATATTTTTTCTCCTCGATGGCACGTGAATAGTGCACGTACTCAATGACATAGCACAGGATGGTAGCCATGGACATGGTCGGCCCTTTTTGAAGAGAGTACTAATAAATAACTTTGATATGTCCCGTCAACTCACAGAATGATGAGAAGCTTGCTTACCTTCTCCCTCGCCAACGCGTGCGCGGTGGCTTGCAGCACGAGGAGAAACTTTTGCTTACAAGTGGTGGACGTGCAGCAGTTCATTTGGTGTCAGATTGCCAGAAGTACTACGGTTGTACCATCATTATTGTTTGACTTTCGGAAGAGGAGAAGAGCCAAGCGCAAGGTCACCTACTAACCTAGTACAGTACTACTATAGCCAAAGCTGGTCCACCTTTTTAGAGCATGGTTAAATAATATAGGCGGCTCTTGTAGTGACACATCATTTAGAGCAAGTACTCTCTTCATAGGAACAAAGGAAGTGAAACAAAAGTTGGAGTGGATGCTAGATTGCCAATTATAACATGATTACATAGGAAAAAATCCTATAGCATTCTGTCCAATGAATCAAATGACCTATGTAGGAAAATTACGAGGGGGGACTCTCCAACAGTGTTCCTCTGCCCGCACCTAGCATCACGGTGGTCGAACTTGGAGTCATTCATATGGTACACCTCTGGCATCTCAGATCTGGACACAAGGTGACGCGACCTCTCACTTCATCCGCCATTTGAAGCGGTGCGCTGGTGGAGGACTAGCATACTCCAATATTAGGTTGGCTCTATGTGATGTGGCAACTTCATATACTAACCGGAAGCTGGCTATACTACTACGGTACTCACACTCCAAGAAGTGACTCGAAAACCATTCATAAATTGAGTCTATGACATGCATTTGCAAATGTACCATTCATTACATACAACAAGTCATCAACACACAACGACAACAAGGATACATGTTGGATTATAGATTATTTCCAACAAAACATTCTAGTAAATACTAAAGTTTTCATCACATAACTAATAACAAGCAATGATATGAACTTCAACTCAACCAATCCTCAGTGTTGGAAACGCTTGCTTTGAACCATAGGTCCTCTGGGAAGGGCCAGCTATTGTCAATATCGAGAGCAACACAAGACTGGTCATACAGGCTGAAGCGGCATATATCAGGAGTAGGGTAGGGAACCACCGCAATGTCCGAGGTATAGATACAATTGCTTCTCGTAAATGGTAGTAACGTTGTGTCAACAGCAGCTGGATCGCCTTAACCATCATTGGATAGTTTGGTCCAAGGAAGAGCGAGTTTTTTCCAAGAATATCAATACTGAACCAGGGAGAAGGTGTTGGCTCTAGTACACTAGTATCCATCCCGAATACCCTGCAACAGGTGTTGGAATAGGTCCGGAGAGGGCGACTATGGGAGTCCTGGATTAGGGGGTCCTCGGACAGTCGGACTATATGCTTATGCCGGACTGTTGGACTATGAAGATACAAGATTGAAGACTTCGTCCCGTGTCCGGGTGGGACTCTCCTTTGCATGGAAGGCAAGCTTGGCAACTCGGATATGTAGATTTCCTTCTCTGTAACCGACTCTGTGTAACCCTAACCCCCTCCGGTGTCTATATAAACCGGAGGGTTTAGTCCGTAGGACAAGAACAATCATAATCATAGGCTAGCTTCTAGGGTTTAGCCTCTATGATCTCGTGGTAGATCAACTCTTGTAATACTCATATCATCAAGACCAATCAAGCAGGAAGTAGGGTATTACCTCCATAGAGAGGGCCCGAACCTGGGTAAACATTGTGTCCCCCGCCTCTTGTTACCATTAGCCTTAGACGCACTGTTCGGGACCCCCTACCCGAGATCTACCAGAGTTCCACTGTGTCATCACGGTAAGGCTTGATGGCTCCTTCAATCATCCACAACGATGCGATCCAGGGTGAGGTTTTCCTCCCCGGACAGATCTTCGTATTCGGGGGCTTCGCACTGTGGGCCAACTCGCTTGGCCATCTGGAGCAGATCGATAGCTACGCCCCTGGCCATCAGGTCAGGTTTGGAATCCTGAACTACACTGCCGACATCCGCGAAGACTTGATCTTCGATGGATTCGAGCCCATGACAGGTGTGTCGTATGGTCACGATGAGCATGACCTATATCTTTCATCGGACTCTGTCCAGGAAATCACACCTGCAGCTGCCCCGGGTCTAAATCCGGCGCAGATCATGCCATCCGAGGACGGGTGGATGGAGCCCGCCGCGGAGGCCGCGCACTCGGCGGCGATAAAGCCGAACACAGACTTCTCCTTCAATGAGGTCTGCATCATCGGACCCTTGGAATCGTCTCCGACCACAGGCTCTGAACCGCGTGCATCCATGCCCATCGAATCTGACTGGGCACCGATAATGGAGTTTAGCTCTGCGGATATCTTTCAGCACTCGCCCTTGGGCAACGTCCTAAGCTCATTAAAATCTCTCTCCCTATCAGGAGACTCTTGGCTGAACTGTGTCCGGCTCAAGGGGGAAGCGGACGACGTAGAAATTCGTTACCCACCCACCACCCACTTAATAGCCACTGTCGATGACTTAACCGACATGCTCGATTTTGACTCCGAAGACATCGACGGTATGGATAATGATGCCGGAGAAGAACAGGAACCACCGCCCACAGGGTGCTAGACATCCACCTCATCATATGATATATATATGGTGGACACACCCAAAGAAAGAAATGGCGATGATGAAACGGAGGATAATCCCCTTGAAAAGCAAACAAAGCGCCGACGTCAGCGGCGCCGCTCCAAAGCCCGCCACAGCAAAAACAGCAATAATTGCACAAGAAATAATAATACCCTGGACGACTCAAAGGATAACGACGACCCCGTAGACCCAGCGATAGAGCAAGATGAGACAGGGGACGGCGAACATAGTCCGGGGTCGTAGTCCGATGACGGTGATGCCAAAGACAAAACTTATAAACCTGTCTCCGGAGAGGAGAACAGTCCGGACGATGATGCACGCACCATCCTGGAGAAGCACTTGGAACAAGAGAACCTCCACAGAAGGCTTATCGCCACCGCGAGGAGCTTGAAGAAGCAGAAGCAAAGGCTTAAGGCCGCGCAGGATACACTCGACCATAGATGGAACAAAGTGCTCGACACTAATGAAGAACACGGTGGCGATCGCCACACAAAGAGCTACCCAAAGCGCAAGCTACTGTCCGAATTCGACGACGAGGCTGTAGAGCCCATCCCGCCAAAAAACAATACGACCGATCGGCCGGACCGACCACCCCGTGGCTGAGACAGAGTGGCTAATGACGCTGCAGACAAGTCAGCACGCGATCTACATGAGCACCTTGACAAGAGATCCGGTATGGCTAGGTCCATTTATGGGTCTAGGAAACGTGTTCCTATGCAAGATCACGGCAACCAAACTGTCTATACTGATCAACTACAAGCTCAGAATCAACATTGAACACTATAGTCGTCGGACCCACGCCACGACACATCTAGATACAGGGGCGCCGCACACCCCCTGTGCTTCATTGATGAGGTGCTGGACCATGAATTTCTAGAGGGGTTCAAACCCGTGAACATCGAGGCATACGATGGAACAACAGAACCTGCAGTCTGGATTGAGGACTTTATTCTTCACATCCACATGGCTCGCGGAGACGATCTCCACGCAATCAAATACCTACCCCTCAAGTTGAAAGGACCAGCTCGGCACTTGTTGAAAAGCCTCCCCGAAAATTCCATTGGAAGTTGGGAGGAACTCGAGGACGCTTTCAGGGCTAATTTTCAAGGGACATATGCCCGACCTCCGGATGCAGACGATTTAAGTCACATAGTCCAACAGCCTGGAGAGTCAGCCCGTAAGCTTTGGAACAGATTTCTCACCAAGAAGAACCAAATCGTCGACTGCCCGGATGCAGAAGCCTTAGCGGCTTTCAAACACAGTATCTGGGACGAATGGCTAGCCAGACACCTCGACCAGGAAAAGCCGAGGACAATGGCAGCCCTAACAAACCTTATGACCCGCTTTTGCGCGGGCGAGGATAGTTGGTTGGCCCGTAGCGGCACCAGCGACCCAAGCACATCCGAAATCAGGGACGGTAATGGGAAGCCATGACGCAATAAAAACAAGCATCGACATAATGAAGACAACCCAGACAACACGGTGGTAAACACCGGATTCAGGGGCTCTTGACCCGGTCAACGGAAAAAGCCATTTAAAGGCAGTAGAGATGGACCGTCCAGCCTAAACAAAATTTTAGACAGGTCATGTCAGATTCATGGCACCCCCGAGAAACCTGCGAATCACACCAACAGAGAATGTTGGGTTTTCAAGCAGGCCGGCAAGCTAAATGCCGAACACAAGGGGATAGAGCCGCCAAGTGAAGACGAGGACAAACCTCGCCAACCGAACACTGGGGGACAGGGAAAATTTCCATCAAAGGTCAAAACAGTGAACATGATTTATGATGTATACGCTGTAGAACCCGTCGCCCCCAAATTCAACCCATGGTCGGCCTGTTCGATCACTTTCGATCGCAGGGATCATCTGACTAGTATCCGGGATGGAGGTTTGGCTGCCTTGGTGCTCGACCCAATAATTAACAGATACCATCTCACCCGAGTCCTCATGGACGGCGGCAGTAGTCTCAATTCTGATATATCAGGACACTGTCCACAAGATGGGGATAGACCCGTCAAGAATCAGCTAAAGCAATGCTACCTTTAAAGGAGTAATACCAAGTGTAGCGGCCCGCTGCATAGGCTCTCTAACTTTAGAGGTTGTATTTGATTCTCCCGACAACTTCCGAAGCGAAGAACTAATCTTCGACATCGCTCCATTCTGAAGCGGCTACCATGCACTACTCGGAAGAACGTCATTCGCTCATTACAATGCAATTCTGCATTATGCTTATCTTAAACTCAAGATGCCTGGTCCATGTGGTGTCATTACAATTAGCGGATACATAGAGCGTTCCTTGCGTGCGGAAGAATATGTGGCGGCTCTAGCAGCTGAACCACTGACTGGCCTCTCCAACCCAAGTATCTGATCAGTCGTCGAGATCACGGACACGGCTAGACGTGTTCGGTGCACCACAATTTGTAGTAGCTTAGATAAACCTGAGCTTCACTAACGGCTATGCCCTCATATGTGGTGCTAGGGGCTACCCGCACGAAAAGAATCCATAGTTCGGCTAGATCCTATTTACACTCAAGAAATCGAATTTTCACGGTTCATTAAGTTTAACCAATGTTGTACACGGTCACACAAGATTATTTCACCTGAGTTTTTCCTTCTTTTTACAGATGACTACCGTGCTACACCCTTCCAGGATGCGGCACAATGGAGATAAAGGCGCAGACGTGTAGCAGGGACCCGTTCCAAGGTTTCATTTTAGATTAAGACCCTGTGTAAACCTTTTTTACTGTCTCTTGTTGGCTCACAACATCCTGGTACTTAAAACGACCAAGAGGGATACCAGCATTATTGGCAAAATTATTATTCGCCGATTTAAAATAGACATCACAAGGGCAGCACCCAATGTGTTTTGGGGATTTATGCCCTCACCACAGCTGCTCTTTCATCACGCTGAATTCATGCACGTGTCCGGAAATTCAGGGATCATTATCGAGGGCGGTACGCAGCCCAGTATATGTTGCAAAGTCCGTATAACTTCGGGAGTGTTCAGCATCGCGAGTTTGGCCTTATATGCATCAGCTCCGCATCATGTCTTTGGTCAATAGTTGGGTTTGCCCGGCTCCTGTGTTTTGCTACCTTACGTTCCGCTCTATCGGCTAAGGCGCACTGGGAGAACTACTGCGATTGTGCCCTAGTTCATCTGGATGAGCACCTTAGTAAAGAAAGCCTGTCAGGACCCCAATCCAAAGTCACACAGATCTAGCATGTAACACATCATATCACTTTGCGGCCTCACGCACAGTATTCCCACGGGTGCCACCTTACCTGGCCCGGGACCGTTTGCACCTTTTGGCTCACGTATATGATGGTGCCACTAGCATCCATATGACAAAGAACCCGGGCTGACATGGCTAGTCGTGAACCCAAAGTGGCACTAACTTATAGGGACAGGCACACATAACCCAACAACGAACATGTCAGTCATCAGCAAGTGAACCCGGGCTGTAGCAACTGGGCTAGCAGGACTCCGGTAGACACCGCGTGACATTTCCCCGAAGGGACAGACACAGGAACGAAGGACACATGCCGGCCACCCTAAGTGTTACGGAGCAGTAGTAAGCTACCAAGGCTCAGTGGAAGCACTAGGAGACATTTCCCGGTAAGAGAGGCTACCAAGGATAAACAACTAGATAGTCAGATCCCACACATACCAAGCATTTCAATAACATGCACACAATATGCTTGATATGTGCAAATAGAACATGGCATCACAACATGACTCCACAACTCAAGTATTTTATTCAATAGGCTCCGAGGAGCGAGATATTACAAACATGAGTCTCATGACCTAACATTCAGAGCATACAAGTCAAAGCACAAGCGGAAGCTTAACATGCCTGAGTACAGACATCTACAAATGAAAAAGGCTGAGAAGCCTGTCTATCTACCAGATCCTTCCGAGGGCACAAGATCGTAGCTGAGGTAACAAGCTAAACGTCGAAGTCCATGCGGAACTACTAGAGAGACTGAAGTCTCTCTGCAAAAACATAAAATAGGCAAACGTGAGTACAAATGTACCCAGCAAGACTTACATCAGAACTAACTACATATGCATCATTATCAACAAAGGGGGTGGTGGGGTTTAACTGCAGCAAGCCAGCTTTGACTCAGTGGCTATCCTAAACTACGACTGCAAGTAACTCTTTTGAGGTGGCGCACACGAGTCCACATATTCACCATATCAATACACCACTATGGATCCGCTCCGTCTCCCTACGAGAAAGCCATCCATAGCACTCACGCTTATCTTGCGTATTTTACAGTATCCACTTTCACTTGTCTATGAACTGTACAGGCAACCCAGAAGTCCTTTACCGCGGACACGGCTATTCGAATAGATAATGTTAACCCTGCAGGGGTGTACTTCTTCACACACGCTCTCACCACTTACCGCCGTTTACACGACATGTACTCGGCAACCTTCAAGCGGAAGCCCAGCGAGGGTGTCGGCCATGACCTGACTAACCACACAAGTCTCTCGTCCAGGTTTATCGCCTATTCGGGTTCCATCCGCAAGGAGATCCGACCGGGGTGTCGCTCACGGCCCCAAACGATGTGTGCAGGGTTCCCAAGCCCACCATCCAGGTGCTACTTGGTACACCGGGCCACTGTGCCTAGTTTGTCCCAAGCCCACCTGTACCGGGTGCCACTTGGTAGACTACTAACACTACCTACAAACACCAGAAACTAGTTGCAACTCCTGGACAGAGATCAAGTTGATTAATAAGCCGAGAGGGGCCGAGTTACCGGAACCCAATGTGTGGTAGTAGCTGTTCATGGATCACAAACACAGAACTCAGTTCCTGAGGACGGTTTCAATGAGACAACCCACCATGTACTCCTACATGGCCTCTCACCGTTACCTTTACCAAATCGTGTTCACAAACTTAGTTCACACACAATAGGACATGTTCACACACCTCCAATTCATCCCCGATGAATCAGACCTGACTCAACTCTAAGCAGTAGCAGGCATGACAAACAAGCATGAATGAGTAGGCACATCAGGGCTCAAACAACTCCTACTCATGCTAGTGGGTTTCATCTATTTACAGTGGCAATGACAGGTCATGCAGAGGAAAAGGGGTTCAACTACCGCAGCATGTAACAGTTGAATCGTTGTTGTACTAATGCAGTAAAAGAGAGCAGGAGCGAGAGAGTGGGATTGTATCAGAATGAACAAGGAGGTTTTGCTTGCCTGGCACTTCTGAAGATAGTATAGTTCTTCATCGGTGTCATCGAACTCATCGTCGGAACGTCGTCTACTGAGAGGGGACAAATACCGGCAAATAAGAAAGAACACAATCAATGCAATGCACAAAATGATGCATGAATGTGACATGGCAATATGCTGTGTTTTGAGCTAATGCAACTAGCAGCAAGTTAAATGGAGTTGGTTTGAATCCAGGATTCAAATTAAAACTCCATATGTGGATATTATCATGCCATTTATATGATTTGTCTTAAACAGTAGCTATAAGTCGTTCTAACATGCATGAAAATGGTACAGATGGATAGATTGGATTTTTCTGATCATTTTTTGTATATAATTTATTTCATTTGGAGTTACGATTAATTTTATATGATTTTTAGAAGTTTTGGATATTTTCTAAAATTAAATAAATCAAATAGATTTATTTAAAATCCAGAAAAGCATTACTGCGTCAGCCTGACGTCAGAATGACGTCATCAGGTCAACAGCGTCGGCCCAGGTCAAACCTGACGCCGGGACCCACTGGTCAATGACTAGGCTAATTAACAAAGACTGTTAGTGCTAATTTAATCCTAACTAAAAGTGTCACTGCGCATGGGCCCACATGTCAGTGTCATAACTAACTTAACAGAGTTAGTTAGTGTTAGGTTAGGCACTATTCCAGTTTAATTAGCACTAAACTAACCTAACTAATAATTAACAAGGCCGGCCCACACGTCAGTGGGTAAGGGGGGAAGTCAAACCCCGGTCAAGCGGGGTCAAACCCGCCGGACCCGGTCAACGGCTCATCGCCGACGACGACAGAGATGGCGGAGGGCTTCGGAAACGTTGTTCCGGCGACCAAAAGAGCGGCGGAGGAGCTCTATGCCTAGCTGGAGATCTCACGCATCTAACGGTGTAAGAAGCAGCAGCTGGGGTGGTCCGAAACAATGGCGACGTCGACCTTTGCGGCGGCCAGAGTTTGGCCAATGGCGGGTTAGGTGATGCAGGGAACGGCAGGAGCCACGGGTGGTCGCGGTTGACTCCTGGGAACGTGTTGAGCACGGTGGCACGCTGGGTTGCGAGCTTGCGCGGCTGAGGCCACGGCTACACCATGGCCGGCAGTGAGATGCTTTGGTCACGGTTTTGGATCGGGGCTAGAGGACGAACGCGTCAACGGGGAGAGGGGCGAGGGGTGTAGGAGCTCACAGTGGTTCCACAGGGTTGGTCAGTGGGCTCGGGGAGAGGCCGGAGCAAGCGGGGCAGCGATGGAGATCTCTGGCGTCGGGAGGTTGAAGACGACGGCGTGGAGGCGCTCGGGGGCGTCCGGCGTTGCATAGCTCGACGAGGAGGAAGAGGGGTACTAGGCGGAGTTCTTGGGCATCTCAGGGCGTGGCCGAGATGGCGGTGTACGCGGTGGTGGCGAGCGGCGGTGACGGAGGCGTTCGGGCGGAAAGAATAGAAGAGGGGGAGAGCGTTCGAGGGAGAGAGAGCAGAGAAGGGGAGAAGCACGGGAGAGAGTGAGAAGGGTCCAGGGGGATGCGTGGCATCGTCTGGAGTCGTCCCGGGCGTTGGCAGAAGCAGGAGGTGGCCGCGGGTGGCTATGTGCGCCGCACGCAGCTGCTTCTCCTCCTAGCAGAGGAGGAAGACAACAAAGGGGTTGCGGTGGTGGGCTGGGCCAGATGGCTGGGCCGCCAGCTGGGCCGGCCAGGTGGGCTGCACGGTGAGGCCAGGTACTAACTCTCTCTCTCTCTTTTATTTTCATTTTCTATTTTCTATAATTGTGTTTGGCTTTAATAAAAATGCCAGGGCATTTCCAAAAATCATGAAACTGCTCAATGTCCCTGTTTGGAATATTTCCAACAGCAAACATTTCAGTTTGTGATTATTTGAGCATTTATAATATTATTTAGCAATTAAATGCCCAAATGCAAATACCATATGATTTAATTCAAAAATCCAGAATGGCCTATAAAAATGTGCACCATTTTTAGTAGAGGTTCTAGACCAATCCAAAAATAATGAACTTTTCTGAAGAGCATTTTGGGTTCATTGAGAATATTTTTATTTGAACCTAGTTGATTTGATTTGGTGCTTGGGTTTGAGCAATCCCCATTTCAACTTTCTGTAAAAGTAAACATGATGCATCACCAAAGACTAGCACTAGTGCATTGCTAGAAGCTAGGGATGTGACAACTCACCCCCACTAAGCAAGAATCTCGTCCCGAGATTCAAGCGTAGGGTAAGATGGAAGGGGGAACGCAAACTAACACAATCTTCACGATCCAGGTTGCACTTCCTAGGGGCGTTGATTCGATCACCATCTTTGACTCGATGTCTTCCTCTGAGAACTCCAACTAACATGACAAGAAGAGGAAAGGAAAACTCTAGAAGAATTGATCTTCTCGAAGACCGAACAACTCAGGATCAACTCATGGGATGAGACATAGCAGCATCTCCCGAGCTGAGACATGAAGCATACATCTAGAGGGATGGAGTGTTACAGATAACGAGGGTTCACTAGGTAGACAACAATTCCACACTTAAGAAGGTGGTAAACGATTGTCAACGTAGCGAGGAGTTGAGTTGCCATGATACCATAACGGGGCACCTTAGGGAAGGTGACTTGTAGAAATATCCCCTTAAGTGGCAAAAAGAATTACCTTTGATTCAGAGATCATTGAAACTCTTTATGCCAGCCTAAGGCAATTCTCAAGCGATCGTTTGGAGGGGTTCGGTAGAATGGCATACCCGAATTAGAATGGATGATGTGGATTACCTTGCTAAAAACAACACAAGGAATGATTTTGCTTGCGTGTGCTCTCCAGAACTTGAGCAATTCCAAATCATCATAGTTCTACCAACATCTATGAAAAGAATGTTAATACAACTACATACTACCATGATGAATAACGATGGAGGATGCAGATGGAAAGGAAGACAACACTTTCTCAGATTTCACCCTAGCAATGCCAAGGAAACAAAATCTGGATGATCGACCGAGAGACATTTAGCACTCCGCTTCTAATGTTCTCCTTGATGTACTAGGTACCATGGTCAATGATTAAAAGCATAAATATGACCATCAAGTAAAGGTCGGATTTCAGAAGCACAAAAATCCATAAGGAATAACTACGGAAGTAGATCCTACGAGATCCTTATGGAGATGTGACCAACTTCGTCAATCAAGATACTACAATAATAGGTCTTCCGGTTGGGTGTGTTGGCCACGACATCCACTTTACCGGTTACAGAGAGACCAATATTATGGTTCTTGGAACAGTTCCAACCATCATATCTGCCTGAGATTCAGATCTGGTTGGTGTCAGAATATTCAAGACTCATCAAGTCTAGAGATAAATATGAAAGTTTGCAACACAAATCGACGAGATGACATTGCGAGATTCTCGGGGAATGAACTACGATAGCAAGCTCCAAAACATGAGCTGGTTCTGCTACACACATATGAACACGTTGTCCCAGACAAGCATGACCACGTGGTAGTCTTATAATAAAACACTATCGAGTTCAGGTGGGGAACCATCATCGAGGATATTGAGATCCTTACATAAGTCTGGATTAGCTCTTATGAAGGAACTCGTTCTCCTTGAACAAATCAGTCAGTGGCTTGGTGTGCTAAGGATACATATAGAATGGAGGTTGCAAGTCTCCAAACCACAGAATACTTCGCATGTATGCATGACTGGTTTGGAATGATTCCAAAGGAAGCAACATTGACTTTCTCGAAGTCATGGCGACAACTTGCATCAAATGCACATGAGTTAGAGGAAATCACTTCTTTCGTCCGGTCATATGCTTCATAAGCAGGTTATGAAGATAATGCTTATAAAAGTTTCCAATACTAGCTAGATGTTCGACATGATTTATGGAGCAGATAAAAATATTGCTGATGGGCTCAACACCAATTCATCCAGGTTTTCATATAAATGGAATTCCATAATTAAGTGAACATGGTGATAGCATTGGTCAGACCCAAAGAATATAATGGTGTATGCTCGAGGAATCAACCACGAGTAAGACAACATTATGAATATCATTGGCTCCGATTTGATTTGATGATATCCCACACTCAAATCAAGATTTTGACAAGGCAATAGATCCAACAACTAATCACGAGGGTCAGTCTATGAAAATATCATCTTTCTACAACAAACACACAAACACAAGATATCCCTTTGGAAATGAACTAGGTTAGACAAGCTTTTATCTTCCAACTCTCCAAGTTGTTATTTAGCTTGACCAACTAGCTCAGGGTATCCAACACAGATCCTTGGAGAAGGGGGTGGTTTACAAGAAACCAACTTGATCACGAACTCAACATAGCGGTCAGGTGACAACCTGGTAACACTTCCGAGAAGATATTCGGAAAATTATGATCCACCGATATGTTACTAAGCTCAAGAACAATCTTGCTTTTCAGGGCAAGACGATATGATCAAATAAGCGAGGGATTGGCACAATCCTAACACATTGATCTAAGAGTGCACTGGAGATAAGGACTAGGTAGCACAATCTATCTTAGAATGATGATTCAAGAACCAACACACTAAGAATAAAATTATTGTCCTTTAACTACCAAGCAACCGGGTTGCTAGAAGTATTGATTTCACACATCACGGTTCACTTGTCGGCATTCCGGTTGCAACAACACGGAAGTCGAGAAATGAATAATGAGGGCGAGAAGTATCACTGTATCAAGAGTTCATAGAATGGTGTGCAATTCCCATGATATTCTTGATATAAAGATGGTAATACTCCAAGGTAGAACAGAACAAGAGCTAGATTAGCATTTTGATCTGCAGAACACAACTGCTTTGACCCAATCCTAGATATGGATGAGGTACTGGAGTTTGTTTCTCCTAGTCACTCTGGAATAGAATGGCTTGACGGACCACAAGAATAACAGGCATCGATGAACACGAGGCACAACTACTCTTGACTATCAATTGATAGACGGGGTCGGAATACACCTAAAGAGGGACAACTCAAAGGAACATATGATTTTCTGAGTCATGGATGCATAGATTAGTATGTCGAGCAAAGCTCATCATATTTCTTCCGGATAACCCATGCAGAAGGGTAGAACTGGCAGAGTAGCAGCATAGAATCGAGAACTCGTCAAGAGCACTTTGGTTGTGATCTTTCGGTTCGACAAGAAACTACTGCCATAAGTAGTTCATGGTATTTGGAAGAGCGATATACCACGGACCTCAAGGACTAACGCAAAGGTTACTAATAACCTAAAGGAACTAGCAACACTATCAACATGAAGTAAGTAGGGTGAATCTTGGTTCGAAAACCGAGGAATAGAATACCTACTACTAAGTGGCATCACGAGATGCTCTCGATAATGATGGCCAGAATCATCACACTGGGAACTCAAACATGGCTAGATTACTAGGTAATACTCCAAGACACCTAGGCCATAATAATAATTCCAACATATATGTCAAGGCAATAGAGTACCTCAACTCACCGATTAGTCTGGTTAAACTGGCCAGAGAGGACATCGGGAACGGGAAGAAGGGATTTGCAAATGCATCAGATTTTTTAGAAACCTGGGACGACTTGGACAGCATAACAGCTGTAAATGCTCAAAAAGATTGGAGACATGCTAGAAAAATGGTGGCATAGCCACTCAGAAGCACAATATCAAGGTTTCGAGATCAATAATTATCATACGGAAGTAGTAGGAACTGAACCGAGGCTTAAATCCAACAATTCTATAAGTCTACAGATTAGTAACACGTGATCCTGATAGAAAGAAGAGAAAGCCTAATTCCTTAACCCCGTAGGAAAGATAAGATGACTCGGATCAGATAGGCATAAGGTAAAGAAGTAAAAAGAGCCGTATGTTCCATCCCACAATCAATTCCCCTACATATAACTAAAGCATTTCTAGACTCAACTTTGACCGGTTTGGCTTGGTAATCCTACAGGCAGTCAGGCTCTGATACCAAAGCTGTCAGGACCCCGATCCTAAGTCACACAGATCTAGCATGTAACACATCATATCACTTTGCGGCCTCACGCACGGTATTCCCACGGGTGCCACCTTACCTGGCCCGGGACCGTTTGCGCCTTTTGGCTCACGTATATGATGGTGCCGCTAGCATCCATACGACAAAGAACACGGGCTGACATGGCTAGTCGTGAACCCAAAGTGGCACTAACTTACAGGGACAGGCATACATGACCCAACAACGAACATGTCGGTCATCAGCGAGTAAACCCGGGCTGTAGCAACTGGGCTAGCAGGACTCCGGTAGACACCGCATGACATTTCCCCGAAGGGACAGACACAGGAACGAAGAAGGACACATGCCGGCCAGCCTAAGTGTTCCGGAGCAGTAGCAAGCTACCAAGGCTCAGTGGAAGCACTAGGAGACATTTCCCGGTAAGAGAGGCTACCAAGGATAAACAACTAGATAGTCAGATCCCACACATACCAAGCATTTCAATAACATGCACACAATATGCTCGATATGTGCAAATACAACATGGCATCACAACATGACTCTACAACTCAAGTATTTTATTCAATAGGCTCCGAGGAGCGAGATATTACAAACATGAGTCTCATGACCTAACATTCAGAGCATACAAGTCAAAGCACAAGCGGAAGCATAACATGTCTGAGTACAGACATCTACAAATGAAAAAGGCTGAGAAGCCTGTCTATCTACCAGATCTTGCCGAGGGCACAAGATTGTAGCTGAGGTAACAAGCTAAACATCGAAGTCCACGCGGAACTACTAGCGAGACTGAAGTCTCTCTGCAAAAGCATAAAATAGGCAAACGTGAGTACAATTGTACCCAGCAAGACTTACGTCAGAACTAACTACATATGCATCATTATCAACAAAGGGGGTGGTGGGGTTTAACTGTAGCAAGCTAGCTTTGACTCAGTGGCTATCTTGAACTACGACTGCAAGTAACTCTTTTGAGGTGGCGCACACGATTCCACATATTCACCATATCAATACACCACTATGGATCCTCTCCTGTCTCCCTACGAGAACGCCATCCATAGCACTCACGCTTATCTTGCGTATTTTAGAGTATCCACTTTCACTTATCTATGAACTGTACAGGCAATCCAGAAGTCCTTTACCGCGGACACGGCTATTCAAATAGATAATGTTAACCCTGCAGGGGTGTACTTCTTCACACACGCTCTCACCACTTACCGCCGTTTACACGACACGTACTCGGCAACCTTCAAGCGGAATCCCAGCGAGGGTGTCGGCCACGACCTGACTAACCACACAAGTCCCTCGTCCAGGTTTATCGCCTATTCGGGCTCCATCCGCAAGGAGATCCGGCCGGGGTGTCGCTCACGGCACCAAACGATGTGTGCAGGGTTCCCAAGCCCACCATCCGGGTGCTACTTGGTACACCGGGCCACTGTGCCTAGTCTGTACCAAGCCCACCTGTACCGGGTGCCACTTGGTAGACTACTAACACTACCTACAAACACCAGAAACTAGTTGCAACTCCTGGACAGAGATCAAGTTGATTAATAAGCCGAGAGGGGCCGAGTTACCAGAACCCAATGTGTGGTAGTAGCTGTTCATGGAACACAAACACAGAACTCAGTTCCTGAGGACGATTTCAATGAGACAACCCACCATGTACTCCTACATGGCCTCTCACCGTTACCTTTACCAAATCGTGTTCACAAACTTAGCTCATACACAGTAGGACATGTTCACACACCTCCAATTCATCCCCGATGAATCAGACCTGACTCAACTCTAAGCAGTAGCAGGCATGGCAAACAAGCATGAATGAGTAGGCACATCAGGGCTCAAATAACTCCTACTCATGCTAGTGGGTTTCATCTATTTACTGTGGCAATGACAGGTCATGCAGAGGAAAAGGGGTTCAACTACCGCAGCATGTAACAGTTGAATCGTTGTTGTCCTAATGCAGTAAAAGAGAGCAGGAGCGAGAGAGTGGGATTGTATCGGACTGAACAAGGGGGTTTTGCTTGCCTGGCACTTCTGAAGATAGTATAGTTCTTCATCAGTGTCATCGAACTCATCATCGGAACGTCGTCTACTGAGAGGGGACAAATACCGGCAAATAAGAAAGAACACAATCAATGCAATGCACAAAATGATGCATGAATGTGACATGGAAATATGCTGTGTTTTGAGCTAATGCAACTACCAGCAAGTTAAATGGAGTTGGCTTGAATCCAGGATTCAAATTCAAACTCCATATGTGGATATTATCATGCCATTTATATGATTTGTCCTAAACAGTAGCGATAAGTCGTTCTAACATGCATGAAAATGGTGCAGATGGATAGATTGGATTTTTCTGATCATTTTTCATATATAATTTATTTCATTTGGAGTTACGGTTAATTTTATATGATTTTTAGAAGTTTTGGATATTTTCTGAAATTAAATAAATCAAATAGATTTATTTAAAATCTAGAAAAGCATTATTGCGTCAGCCTGACGCCAGAATGACGTCATCAGGTCAATAGCATCAGCCCAGGTCAAACCTGACGCCGGGACCCACTGGTCAGTGACTAGGCTAATTAACAAAGACTGTTAGTGCTAATTTAATGCTAACTAAAAGTGTCACTAGGCGTGGGCCCACATGTCAGTGTCATAACTAACTTAACAGAGTTAGTTAGTGTTAGGTTAGGCACTATTCTAGGTTAATTAGCACTAAACTAACCTAACTAATAAATAACAAAGCCAGCCCACACGTTAGTGGGTAATGGGGGAAGTCAAACCCCGGTCAAGCGAGGTCAAACCCGCCGGACCCGGTCAACGGCTCATCGCCGACGACGACGGAGACGGCAGAGGGCTTCGAAAACGTTGTTCCGGCGACCAAAAGAGCGGCGGAGGAGCTCTATGCCTAGCTAGAGATCTCGCGCATCTAACGGTGTAAGAAGCAGCAGCTGGGGTGGTCTGAAACGACGGCAACGTCGACCTTTGCGGCGGCCGGAGTTCGGCCAATGGCGGGTTAGGCGATGCAGGGAACGGCAGGAGCCGCGGTTGGTCACGGTCGACTCCTAGGAACGTGCTGAGCATGTTGGCGCGCTCAGTTGCGAGCTTGCGCGGCTGTGGCCACGGCTACGCCATGGCCGGCGGCGAGATGCTTTGGTCACGGTTGGGAATCGGGGCTAGAGGATGAACGCATCGACGGGGAGAGGGGCGAGGGGCGTAGGAGCTCACAGCGGTTCCGCAGGGTTGGTCAGTGGGCTCGGGGAGAGGCCGGAGCAAGCGGGGCGGCGATGGAGATCTCCGGCGTCGGGAGGTTGAAGACGACGGCGTGGAGGCGCTCGGGGGCGTCCAGCGTTGCACAGCTCGACGAGGAGGAAGCGGGGTACTAGGCGGAGCTCTTGGGCATCTCAAGGCGTGGCCGAGATGGCGGTGTCCGCGGTGGTGGCGAGCGGCGGTGACGGAGGCGTTCGGGCGGAAAGAACAGAAAAGGGGGAGAGCGTTCGGGAGAGAGAGAGAGAGCAGAGAAGGGGAGAAGCATGGGAGAGAGTGAGAGCGGTCCAGGGGGGTGCGTGGCGTCGTCTGGAGTCGTCCCGGGCGTCGACAGAAGCAGGAGGTGGGCGCGGGTGGCTGTGCGCGCCGCACACAGCTGCTTCTCCTCCTGGAAGAGGAGGAAGACGACATAGGGGTTGCGGTGGTGGGCTGGGCCAGATGGCTGGGCCGCCAGCTGGGCCGGCCAGGTGGGCTGCACGGTGAGGCCAGGTACTAACTCTCTCTCTCTCTCTTTTATTTTCATTATATATTTTTTGTAATTGTGTTTGGCTTTAATAAAAATGCCAGGGCATTTCCAAAAATCATGAAACTTCTCAATGTCACTGTTTGGAATATTTCCAACAGCAAACATTTCAGTTTGTGATTATTTAAGCATTTAAAATATTATTTAGCAATTAAATGCCCAAATGCAAATACCATATGATTTAATTCAAAAATCCAGAATGGCCTAGCAAAATGTGCACCATTTTTGGGAGAGGTTCTAGACCAATCCAAAAATAATGAACTTTTCTGAAGAGCATTTTGGGTTCATTGAGAATATTTTTGTTTGAACCTAGTTGATTTGATCTGGTGCTAGGGTTTGAGCAATCCCCATTTCAACTTTCTGTAAAAGTAAACATGATGCATCACCAAAGACTAGCACTAGTGCATTGCTAGAAGCTAGGGATGTGACAAAGCCGAAAACTGACTGTCATGATAAAGTGAGAGACTGGTCAACCACTCGATGACCCAGCGGAATCTTTGTGATTCCTCCGCATTAACGAAGGACCGGTTTCCTGGTCACGTATTTACACGCACCGTATTCTCATGAGCGCGGGACATACCAGGGGCTATATAGTAGCCCCATCGTCAAACTCATATGGCTAAGTGAAAGTGTTAAAGCAATATAGTGCGATTGCCTTGCTCGCCGCGCTATCACCTCCTTAACGGACCAAGACATTGGATCAAGTGCGATTACGTGCTTTACCGAACACCCCCGCATTATATGCGTGGGGGCTGAAGGCGACGACTGCAAACTTTCAGGTTATATACATACATACATAAACGGCCGCACAGGATGCACTACAACACTTTATGGGCAAAAGTATAAATATAGCCTTTATTATCAAAAGCATTGTTTCTACAATCAAGATACATGTCACTGGAACATGGTATTCTTTGAGCACTAAGCCTCTATTAAACGAGCACCTTCTAGGACCTCTTCAAAATAGTGCTCGGGCGAGTCCTGACCCCCGGGCGGACCCCTGGTTGCAATATCGGTGGCCTCCATCCCCGCCCAGTATGTCTTAACCCGGGCAAGAGCCATCCGCGCATCCTCTATGCACGACGACCTCTTGACAGTGTCGATATGCGGCACAGCATGAAGAAATCGTTGCACCAAACCAAAATAACTATCCGGGCTCGGTTCCTTCGGCTACAAATGATCCACGACAGCATTCATGGCAAGACCGGATAACCTATGGAGCTCGGCCCACTCGGCCATTCGCTCATTCAACAGCAGAGGACGATTTGGAGCACTGAACTGCGACCAGAACAATCTTTCCACCTCATGATCTTCCCGATCTTTGAAATACTCCGTCACATCAGTAGCACTCTTCGCTAAATCCAAGTATGCGTCTGCAGAACTCCGTAGTTGATCAAGAGGGGCATACTCCAGATCACCGAACTTTGTTCACAATAAAAAGGGATTTTCGACCGTGATATCACCGGCTTGCCGAAGCTCCTCCCACGCCGCTCTGATTTCAGAGCGAGTTTCCTTTTCTGCTTGCAAGGCCTTCTCCAGGTCAGCCATTTTCGTTTTGTTTTCCCTTTCGAGAAGCTCATAACGGCTGGCGGCATTTTGTAGCTCACTTGCCATATCGGCTATTTTACCCTCACTTTGGCGATGAGCAGCCTATTCGGCTTTTAATTGTTTGGCTGCCTTCAGGGCAGCCACATCACTTCTCCTGGCTTGCTCCTTGCCCCGGGCAAGCTCTGCCTGCAGGGTCTCCATGGCGGCAGCTCCATCTACAATCACGACATACTATTAATACTAGCATCATGCTCTTCTAAATATTTGCTGACCACCCTAATATACATACCCTGTGCCTCGTCAAGCCACTTGTTTACAAGTGTGATGTCCGCATAGGCCAAGTCTAGTCGCCGCCTCAATTCGGCAAATTCAGCAGTCCGGTTAACAGCCGGATCTGCAGCCTCCTGCACACAAAAGTAGCGCTATCATTACCTAAGACTATGATCCTCTGTTCGCCTCTTCTGGATGGCAACCAGAGTCTCAGGGGCTACTATCTATACAAAGTACACCTTGTGTGTGCGGTACAGCCAAAAGAATATCATTACTTCGCGTACCTCAAAGCCTCTTAGCAGGCTCGTGAAGGCTTCATTCAACCCGCTTTTTGCGAATGAAATCCTCTCAACCACCATACCCATTAAGGTACGATGTGCCTCTGAGATAGCCGCTTGCTCCAGAAGACCCATCAATGTGTCCGGTGGTGCACCGAACAATCCCGGGCTTTTTCTGTCGGTCTCCTTAGGAGTCGAGAACTCCGGACTTTGGGTGGCTGAAGAGTTACCTTCTGGCCTTTGTGGATCAGGAGAAATCCTCCGGGACGACACCTCCGGGTCGTCCGCCTCATGAGGCGGGGAAGCAGGATGGGGCATTTCGCTCTCCATCATCTTCAGAAGAAGATCCCCCGAGGACGAACATTGTTGAGAAGGGCTACAAGCCGGACTGCAAAATATATGTCTCGGTTGTTATTCTCAGGAAAGAAGTAGGGCATATTTACTAAAGTTCCTTTGTTCACTTACGGCTCGGTTGACGGCTGGCCCCCTTGTGGGCGCTGTGCAGTAAGGATGCCCTTCGAGGCAGGGCACCCTGGTGAAGGTTTGTTCCCTCATTTGGAAATTCCATTTCCAAGTCTTCAGGGGCGGTCCTTTTCTTCCCGTGGGGAGAGGGGATTCTAGATTCACCTCCCCGATCATCCTCCAACATGGAGGCACTAATCCCCTCGGTTAGGATGCGTAATGTATGAAGCCTGCTTTCGGCTTCTCTGCTCCTCCCCTTGTCTTCTCCTAATGGCACTTGATAAGGTGTGCGAGCCAGCATCCTGGTTAGTACAGGATCCGGTGAGCCTTCGGGAAGAGGGACCGAACACCTGATCCTCTCCGCCTTTCTTATCTAGTCCTGGCCAAGGGAGGTTTTTTAGAATAATGTTGTGATAAATATAATGACAACATGTTCGGTCGCGGAGTTACTTACTTGGGTATCTGGACGGTTGCAGTTGAGACCCATATCCTCGGTGGTGTCCGGACACTTTATTCGTGATCCGAAGAATAATCGATACATCCCTTCGGGTGTCACGCCGAAGAAGTTTTGAATGGTTCGCGGTCCTTATGGGTTGAATTCCCACATACGGAGAGATCGACATTGGCATGGCAGGACCCGACAAACCAACATTACTTGAATTACTTTTACGAGACAGATATCCCTCTTAAGGAGATCTCAGATGCGGCTTTGCAATGTCAGCATGTCATTAACTGGTCCCCAGTCCAGCCCCTTGTTGACCCATGATGCCAGTTGCGGCGGAGAGGCAGAGCAGAAGACTGGGGCGGCTGACCACTTTGTACCTCGGGGTGCTGTGATGTAAAACCACTCCCGTTGCCATAGGTCAGACACCTCCGAGAAGGAACCCTTTGGCCATAAGGCGTCGGCACCTTTGCTTATTATAGCGCCTCCGAACTCCGCGTGTCGCTCGTCGATCATCTTTGGCTTCACATTGAAGGTTTTGAGCCATAAGCCAAAGTGTGGGGTAATGCGGAGGAAGGCCTCACACACGATGATAAACGAAGAGATGTGGAGGAAGGAATCTGGAGCTAGATCGTGAAAATCTAGCCCGTAATAGAACATGAGCCCTCTAACAAAGGGATCAAGACTAAAGCCTAGCCCTCGGAGGAAGTGGGAGATGAATACGACACTCTCGTTGGGTTTGGGAGTGGGGATAACCTGCCCTGGAGCGGGTAGCCTGTGAAGAATCTCGGCGGTCAGATACCTAGCCTCCCTAAGCTTTTTGATGTCCTCCTCTGTGACAGAAGAGGCCATCCACCGGACTTGCAGGTTCGGTCCGGACATAGTTGAAGGTCCGGAGCTTGGACTGAACCTTGGGTGTTGGAACTTGAGGTAGGATAAGGGAAGGATCTAGCATATAAAGAAAAGGATGGGTCTTGGCCTCCTTATAAAGAGGACGAATATCAAGCGTTCTCCGCGTGGCCATTTGGAGCTTGCCTAAAACCGAGGAGTCATACTAACGGCACGGTTGGGTTACCCACGCCCGTATTGATGAGAATCCCGTGATAAGGGGAACACGATCTCTGCTTCAACAAGACGTGCCAATAAAACCGCCTCGCAAAACATGTAGTAGCAGGTTGAGAAAAACGGTTCGCATAATGACCGGGCAGCGGCGTGATGTCATGCTATGAAAAGGTGTCGGCAGATTAGATTTGTGAAACATTGTGCTCTCTACGGTGGTATGTGGAATTTGTTTTGCAGAGCCAGACATGATTCATGTGTTCAAAATCTACCTTGGAGTATTCGGAGAGGGAACCCGCCTTGCAATGTCGAAGACAATCTGCGCGTCGGACTCATCGTCATTGAAGCCTAGTTCAGGGGCTACTGTGGGAGTCCTGGATTAGGGGGTCCTCGGACAGCATGCTGGACTGTTGGACTATGAAGATACAAGATTGAAGACTTCGTCTCGTGTCCGGGTGGGACTCTCCTTTGCGTGGAAGGCAAGCTTGGCAACTCGGATATGTAGATTTCCTTCTCTATAACCGACTCTGTGTAACCCTAACCCCTTCCGATGTCTATATAAACCAGAGGGTTTAGTCCGTAGGACAAGAACAATCATAATCATAGGCTAGCTTCTAGGGTTTAGCCTCTACGATCTCGTGGTAGATCAACTCTTGTAGTACTCATATCATCAAGATCAATCAAGTAGGAAGTAGGGTATTACCTCCATAGAGAGGGCCCGAACCTAGGTAAACATTATGTCCCCTGCCTCCTATTACCATTAGCCTTAGACGCACAGTTCGGGACCCCCTACCCGAGATCCGCCGGTTTTGACACCGACAGCGACCATGGGAGACAACACGTGCTCCCTCAATAGTAACAATCTCAATGCACTGTATACAGTCAATAAGAGGTGATCCATCGGAATTAGTTGCTAGGCGCCACTGAGTATTTAAGTCCTACTCGTCCTCTGCTCGTGATCATCACCATCGTCATCTCCCCCTTGGTTATAAAAAATTTCAAGTATAGGTGGTGGAATGTTCACAGGACCTTGGAAACACAAGAAGAAGGTTAATTAGTAAAGGGAAACTTGCTAACCCGCATGCATGTGGATGAAACAATTATAATTACGGTGGAAGACAAACGTATCGAAACTACGAGGATCCCATGCAAAAACAGTGCCATGAGTGGTGGAAGCAAAAACAAGATCCTCGTATTCAATTGCATCATAGTACTCATCATCCATGTACAGAAAGTAATTTTTGAGAAATATCCATGGATGAACCATGGAATCAGTAACGACGGCAACAAACTTGTCGAAGATAGCAACAACTTCATAGTTCTTATAATTCCAAGAGTGGTTGGGAACTCGACAAATTGCTATCTTCCGTAGATGACAGCCATCATGATCGTATTTGAACATACGTAGATCATCTGTGTGCTCAGCCTCAGGGCACTCTGAGATTTTTGGAAGTGGAATCCGCTGACGAGTGTACACATTCACAAGTTCCCACTCGCAATTGTACCCAATATAAACAACCCAATCTCCATTTGCGCCAGCCCAGGCCTTACCCTTAAGCAATGGCATCTTGACATCACATGTATCATTATCAAGCGGCATCAACTTGCACAAGGCGAGGCCTCGGTCGTCCACGCCCATGCGAACAGGCTTATAGCAAAGAAGATAAGGGAGATCAAACCGCTCCTGGACCCTTGGGTTCCTTGTAATGATGTTATTAGTTGAGCCGAGAATGGTCTTGAACGAACCTGCCATGCTAGCCGAGGTGATGACGTCGCACCGATCAATGAGTTCCTCCACCACGTCATCTTTCAGATCACGGCAAGAATAACGGGGTCGTTTCCGGCCTATTCCCTCCATGGAGAAGACAATCAAACAATGGAAGAAGGAAGGGTGAAGGCAAATGGGGGAGGGAGGAAGAGTGTGCGAGAGCAGTTCCAAATCGAGAGGGAAAGGCGAAGATTCGGTGGACGGTTGCCAGTTTGCCACGGTACACGAAGAGGCGCCCTGGCCTACACGTCCGTTCGGAAATAGTAGAAAAGGACTCGTCGTCGTCTCATTGACATGTTGGAACGGTACCACATGTCAACGAAACATGGTGTGTAATTTCTCATGCAAAATGCGATCGGCCCGAAATGCCGCAGTATTTCTCGACTTTATTTTTTTTAATGGCGTGCCGTTCAGTTTTGAAGCATCACTAACTGGTACTGTATGAAGAGAAAATATAAACTACTCTACCACTACTCCACCTCTAGTACTAGTAGTATAAAAAACATATATAGGCTAGAGCTTTAGCTCTTTCTTGCTAAGGGCTTCCCACTTGCTTCTCACACTATCACCCTCTCTCCAGATCTAAAAAAGACGGCCTCTCTCTCCCTCCTCATCGGTGGTCAAAGACCTGCTGGGGAAGAGAAGGACGTGCAGCATTGACGCACTCATCGTCGGCGAGCGAGGTCACGCACTGACGACAAGGTCGTACTCTCAGACCTAGCGCCCGCGTGGGATGGCCTCCATCCCCAAGCTCGCTGTCGTAGTGTGTGCGGAGGACGACGACCACGAGCGAAGCCACTTCCCACCGATCCTCAGGTATGCTACCTATTTTCGAACCATATCCTTGTTCTATTGCCCCATCTACCACGTCGCTGCATGTGGATACTTTTCCACTCCACCATCTTCCCAATTTGCTATCCTCTGCTCTGCTGGTCACGCAGACGAAAACCTTAATTTGCACTATTAAAGGAAACCCTACTTCATGCAGACTAATCCATGTCTGGGTTGAATAAGAAAAGGAAGGGAGACTGTACTGTCCAAGAGAGTAGGCATCGAACCCGCATCTAGGTTGAAAAGGGAAAAATCAGTAGCTAAGGAATGGGTCTCGTGTCTCTTGGTTGAAGAAGGGTAGAAAGGCATGACAACACAATAGAGAATGACCAGGTCGATTAGTGTGTTGTCCTCACATACGAAAAAGGTGGCTAAAGAGAACAAAAATCGGACGTGATCCACATATGCTACTTGGATATTTGTTGCTCTAGGAAACCATACCTCCCTCGCCAGTCTATGCTCTGTGGAGATACATCGTACTGGCGCGCCCACTGTCCGAATGGGCCTCCCATGCTCTTATTGACACTTTTTTGCTGTTAGTATAACGCCACCAGTCAAGTCAAGCAATGCTACTGCTAAAGTGATGCCACATTTAACTAATGCCGCACTCAGTCTAATGCCACCGATAAATTTAAGCAATGTCATTTAATGTCACTGGATTATTTCAGGGTTAGCTGTCGATTGTGGATGTATTAAAGATTTTTTAGCTAAGGCATTCTAATGTTGTTGCACAGCCAGTATACCAACGATGAATCTTGTTACTACCTTCTGATTTTTGCACTGTTAATGCTTATAGATTACATACCTCACTTTCATGAGATGAGTCAAAAATTTTTGTACAGTGTCAAGAGGAAAGGTCAAGAGTGGGCACCTCCTCCTACGGATGTTCTCTTGATTCGTTCGATCAAGTTTTTATGTTTGACCGATTATCAAGATTGGAATAGCAATTTTTAGGTCCCCTCGAGTTCGAAATGATATTTACCTTGAAGGTATAAGGTTTGAAATTTTTTTATACTGTCATTAGTTAATAATGCTAGTTACCTTGAGACTTTTGTATTTGATTTAATGCTCATGCACAGCTAGTATACCAATGCTGAAACTTGTTACCTTTACATTTTGTATTGTTAATTCTTATAGAAATCTTCCAGTGCTAGAGTTTATTGAAATTTGTTCAGTAAAACCATTGTACTATACCTTGTAATAAAATAACTACACTACTGTTGCACTAGCCACTAGATTAGTGTATATTTGTAGTATTTGAATGGTGTTGCATTAGCGTATGGACATAAATAAAGTGTTGCAAGCTTTCCCAGATATGTGCTCAAGAAAACTACTACCTGTTTTTCTAAATACTAGACGTTTGGGTACTTTAAATTGAACTGCGAAAACGTCTTATATTAAGGAACAGAGGGTGTAGAGTTCACTCAAATTATCCCGGTAAAGCTAGTCACACCTTTGTTAAAATTAATGTTCATTATGTTATCGGAGGAGGTCTGTGTGTTTGTCTCTAATGCCTGTCGACTACATACCTGACATCATGATGTAACGCTAAGTCATTTCCTTTTGTACAGTGTCACTGAATTGTCAAGGCGGTGATGGCATTTTATTTTAGTTGAACTACACAAAATATGCTTAAAAGAAGAGGAAAGGTCAGGAATCGATCATTCTTTCAGAAAGAACTATATATGCCTTCCTGACATCAGCCGTTGTTGCCTTATTTATTCCTTCAAACAGGTGGTTAGAAACAGTCTTGCTACCTTTTCCCATTAAGAAATTGGAATGCTTATATTTGTGAGTCTATGCTTTAACTAGTGCCACTTTTATAGTAATCACACTTTCAATATCTATGCAAACAGGGATGCTCGATTTTAGTGGAACTGCACAAAAAGTCCAAATGGTTCAACATTAGGAGCATGTTTTCTTCCAAACCTTTATATCCAATTGGTGGCACTATGAGCTGTTCATTACGAAGGTGCGTGGTTTCCTACTATCTTGCTACTCTTTTTGTACTGTCATTAGATAGTAATACTAGTGGTTTGCATGTGAATTTATTGGCAGGGTGGACCTACATTGGAGGTGCAGGATAGGATTCAATGATTGGATGCTCAATTTTGGTTGTATCAATTTGACCTCTTCCTGTTGGGGAACACAGTAATTTCAAAAAAAATCCTACGATCACACAAGATCTATCTATGTGGTGCATAGCAACGAGAGGGGAGAGTGTGTCCACGTACCCTCGTAGACCGAAAGCGGAAGCGTTATGACAAGGCGGTTGATGTAGTCATACGTCTTCACGATCCGACCGATCTTAGCACCGAACGTACGGAGCCTCCGCGATCAGCACAGTTCAGCTCGGGGACGTCCCTCGTACTCTTGATCCAGTTGAGGCCGAGGGAGAGTTTCGTCAGCACGACAACGTGGTGATGGTGATGATGAAGTTACCGGCGCAGGGCTTCACCTAAGCACTACGACGATATGACTGAGGTGTGTAACTATGGAGGGGGGCACTGCACACGGCTAAACAATGTCAACTTGTGTGTCTATGGGGTGCCCCCTCCGCCGTATATAAAGGAGTGGAGGAGGGGGAGGGCCGGCCCTCTATGGCGCGCCCTGGAGGATTCCTACTCCCACTGGGAGTAGGATTCCCCCCCCCCTCCCTAGTTGGACTAGGAGAGAAGGAAGGGGGAGAGAGGAAGGGAGGAAAGGGGGGGCGCCCCCCCACCCAATTCGTATTGGGCTTGGGGGGCACCCTCCACTTGGCCGCCTCCTCCTCTCTCCCACTATGGCCCAATAAGGCCCATATACTTCCCGGGGGGTCTGGTAACCTCCCGGTACTCCGGTATATGCCCGAACTCACCCGGAACCATTCTGATGTCCAAACATAGGCTTCCAATATATCAATCTTCATGTCTCGACCATTTAGAGACTCCTCGTCATGTCCGTGATCACAATCGGGACTCCGAACTACCTTTGGTACATCAAAACACATAAACTCATAATACCAATAATCATCGAACGTTAAGCGTGCGGACCCTACGGGTTTGAGAACTATGTAGACATGACTAAGACACGTCTCCTGTCAATAACCAATAGCGTAACCTGGATGCTCATATTGGTTCCTACATATTCTACGAAGATCTTTATCGATCAAAACGCATAACAACATATGTTGTTCCCTTTGTCATCGGTATGTTACTTGCCCAAGATTCGATCGTCGGTATCTCAATACCTAGTTCAATCTCGTTACCAGCAAGTCTCTTTACTCGTTCTGTAATACTTCATCCTTCAACTAACTCGTTAGTTACAATGCTTGCAAGGCTTATAGTGATGAGTATTACCAAGAGGGCCCAGAGATACCTCTCCGAAATACAGAGTGACAAATCCTAATCTCAATCTATGCCAACCCAACAAACACCTTCGGAGACACCTGTAGAGCACCTTTATAATCACCCTTTTACGTTGTGACGTTTGGTAGCACACAAAGTGTTCCTCCGGTATTCAGGAGTTGCATAATCTCATAGTCTGAGGAACTTGTATAAGTCATGAAGAAATCAGTAGCAATGAAACTAACACGATCATAATGCTAAGCTAATGGATGGGTCATGTCCATCACATCATTCTCCTAATGATGTGATCTTGTTCATCAAATGACAACACATGTCTATGGTTAGGATACTTAACCATCTTTGATTAACGAGTTAGTCAAGTAGAGGCATACTAGGGACTATATGTTTTGTCTATGTATTCACACATGTACTAAGTTTCCGGTTAATACAATTCTAGCATGAATAATAAACATTTATCATGAATTAGGGAAATAAATAATAACTTTATTATTGCCTCCAGGGCATATTTCCTTCACTTCCATCACTGCGAACATGGATATCCTTGGTCTGATGAAGAATAGGCGCTATATTTCTGCTCTGAACCAGCAAATCAATTCAGTATGAAATTGTCTAGGGTAAAACATGATTGTATCAAATTGTCCAGTGCCAAACATAACAGATGCTAAGGGGAAGAGACATGTTTAAACCGAAAATACAAGTTGGGGTATATGTTTACTAGCTGCTTGATATTTGTGTAGATAGAGATGTCTGCCCGTTGCTATTTGGCAAACAAACAAAGTGAGCGCAATTTTGGTTGAACTGCACAAGAGAATAGTATATTCACTACATGCAGTGCCATTTGAAAATAGACACAGAAAGATTGGATAGTCACTTCATGGACTACAGAAAAGTAGTATTGTACTATTTATTGGCCAACACTAGGTGCTTCATTGCTTTGGTCTGATTATACAATGGGCATCATTTTGCCTAAGTTAAAGTTTGTACTCCAAAAATAGTCTCGCCTTGTGATCGAGAGAAGACCAAATCATATTGCAGTGGATGTTCCTCCATCATGTGTGGTTCATTCTCATGGTTCCAACTGTTGGTGAAACCACTTACATTTGCAAAAGGAACTGTAGACTTCACAAACAAATTTGTCTTTCAGTCTATACTGAATGTTGGCCAAGAGAAGCATCCATGTTAGTAGGAAGAACATATGTTTTTCCTAGATCTTTGCTTTTGGAGCTACATATTGGTATATGATCTATGAATCATTGAGATGCATTAACATGTTGATCTTGTGTATGGGAATCGTACTAGTTGGTTTTAGTTGCGAGTCAAGATCCAAAGTGGCTGATCTTTGCTTTCGGAGCTACATATTTGTATATGAAATGTGAATCATTGAGATGCATTAATAGTTCCTTATTTCTGTTCGCTCAGTGTTTACAAGTTACTAATCGATCACTAGCTAGCCTACTAATGCGCTCCTGGCAGTTTTAGTTGTGATGCAAGATCCAAAGTGGCAGTTTTTTGAATAAAAATGCCTACCTCTGAAGAAACTGACAAGCTACTCTGAAGAAAATGCCATGCGAATCTAAAGAAACTGCCAGCAAAAATGTTCGCAAATGCCTTATCTCCCAGCTAACGTTCATCAGCTAATGCAATAGTACACATACACTATATGACCTACTCGATCCTACACGTACACTATCTGACCTACTCGATCCTACATGGATAAATAGCAGATCACGCACGTACTACCTCCTTTACGATTTGCAGGGCTCAATTCAAGAAACGACCTACTCGATCCTACATGAATAAATAGCGGATCACGCACATACTAGTACCTCCTCTCCAGTTTGCAGGGCTTAATTCAAAAATCTCACCAACCAAGGTACTCCCTCCGTCCGGGTTTATTAGTCCCGTGAGCAAAGCAGCAAGACCAAGGCATGGCAATAATTAACTGCATGCAGAAGTTTAAGCCTAATTAATTCCAGCGATTTAAGTGGCTGTATGCGTGCCCTTGGCTGCGACTCATTGCATGCTGCTTCGCGTACTAGCTGCGAGCGATTCTGAGTGCCTGCATGCAGCCGGCCGTAATTAAGGCAACTAACTGATGCAAAAAAAGATGTGCTTTAATTGTTGCGGGCCTTTTAAATCCGTGGAATCATTATTGACAAGGAGGGAGTACCTCATCTAGATGATTCGAGTGCACTCATTTGACCGTCATGCCAGCATGCGACCCAGCACGGACGGAATGGGACGGCATAGTCATAATTTCAGTTTCTCTAGTTTTCCACGGCAAGTTGGCATGCTAAGCCATGCCTGCTTATGCATTGAATTCCGATGACCATCACGCTACCTTCCGCCTATAAGTAATGTTTCCCGGCCTTCTCCGGTGGTCCATCTCACCCTATCCTCATAAGACCCCACCGGTCCGACGTCGCTCGCCACTTATCCTCGCTTTCGCCATGTCCGCCATGCCCCCACCCGTCCGTGATAGGCGAGGCCGGAGGCGGTCACCGCCGGAACTAGTGTTCGGTTTTTCACCGGAAGGCAGACAGAGGGAGGAGGCATTCTATCAGTCTTTAGATGGCAATGCGGAGATTGAGAACTTGTTGGAGCGCGACCGCCTAGCGGAGGAGTAGGAGTTGTTGGAGCACGACCGCCTGGCGGAGGAGCAGCGTATCACTGATTGTGCCGCCAGTGGAACGTGGAGCAGCAGCGCACTGATGCTCTGAGTCGCGAGAAGAGCGCCCGCAACTGAGCCGTACGTGGAGGCCTGCGCCCAGCAAATAGTCCTGGAGGCTGTCAGGCACGCACGCATTCGCGATGCCGATTTTTACTACCAGCTCGTCAAGTGGGTTTCCCTCTTAGAAGTCGAAGCTTCGGTGGACCACGCCGGCATGGAAAGGGCCAACGCGTGCGAGCAACGCGCCCTATCGCACCTCTGGCAAGTCCAAGGCAAGGCAGAGGACGCCGGTGCCGGTGTTTACGTGTACCGCAGATGGCGGTCGGCATCGTCTAGTTAGCTAAGAGTAAGTTAGTACTTGTACGCTACTAGAGTATTAGTGGGAGTAGATAGTTAACTTGGCTATGATGGTTGTCAACGTGGAAGTTCAGTACTCTATATGTGGATCAGACCTGTTACTTTGCTCTGAATGTTGAACTTTCCATTTGAACATATGGAATGGGCTGTTATTTTTTAAATGGGTTGTATTTGTCCGCCATGGGTTTAGAGGACGACTTTTGGGCCTACCAAGTTGACACGTACACAATCAGGAGATGATTGTACATGGAGAGGATGATAGCAGGGACCCACCAAGGTCATGGCAGTACGCAAGCAAGTGCCTCCTTATTTCAAGCCAATAAAAAAATGGCTCCTCCTAATCTGGGTCTCATGCCATTGTCAACATACTCAATAACCGAGAGAATTGCACAACGAGCGGCTGACACCAGGGACCTAGCAGCTCGCCCAGTTATTTTTGTTTTGGGTTAATTTGATAAATGCCACTCCAAGTCTGGTGTTTCCGAGAAATGCCACTGCAATTTCCAAACTTTGAATAATGCCATTTCATGCCATTTCCAGTGGCATTTTTCAAAGTATGGAGTGGCGTTTTTCAAAGTTTGCAAATTGCAGTGGCATTTTTCAAAGTTTGCAAAAATTGCGGTGGCATTTTTCAAAGTTTGGAAATTGCAGTGGCATTTTTATGGATCTCCATAATTGGAGTGGCATTTATCTAATTTGTTTTTGAGACAGAAGTAGGGTGTCAACTAGGCTGTGCAGGGCACTCTGGCCTGTCTAGACAGCCTTTTCTTTTATGTTTACCACAAACCAGCCCAGTAGTTTTTTTCTTTCTGAAAATGGCTAGCCCAGTTTTTTTGTGATTTGTCAAGTAAGTCGCTTTGTCAGGCCTGTTGGGCTGCAAATCATTCAAGATGAGGAGAGCTTCATTTGGCTGGTCAAGAAAATCGCCTATTAGTAATGAGAAATGGGTTGTACATTTTAAAACACCTCAAACCGGCAATTAGTTTCAAATTTCTTTTTTTCATTTCGAGATTTTAAATTGCATTGATTTTTATGCATGGACAATTTGGTGGATTTTATATTGATGTACATTTATTTTTAAAATCAGTTTGAATGTGACTCATAATTTCGGGATTAAAAACAGTTCGGACTCAACCGAAATAAGCAAAATTTCATATAATTTTTTAACTGTGGCCACAATATGGACCGTAATGCTGACAAAAAGAATATGGGCTCCAAAAAAACCTTAAGAATTAGCAAATGGGCTGTAAATTATTAGAAATAATGGCAGATGGGTTGTATGTTGTTTCCCACGGATTTGAGGCTTTCCTAAAAAAAAGGTTGACGCACAAGCGGTGATTGTTGGATGTCCATCCAACGGCTGTCGTGCTTCTTCAATCTGTGCTCTTCCTGCTCCAGCTGCTCAAACAAGCGTCGGCGGGACTGCCTGCTCCTGCGGCCGGCTGTGCTACCGCACACGCCTCACCGCACCATCGTACTCCCATCGCTGGCCTAGCCATCCCTCTACTCACCCACACCTGCTGTTGTTCTCCGGCGACGGCAGACGAACCAGTAAACCCTCGTACAGTCATACTCCCCTCCGCGTGGGAAACATCTACCGAGTCTTCCCTGGCTCCGTATTGTTCCCTTCCTAGGCCTCACTGTCGTCCACCGCCCTGGTTCTCTCGGTGCGGCATGGTCAATGATTGACATGCATTTGAAGTGGACTGTACGTGGAGAAGCTGACAGCTGGGTCCACGGCCGCACGCAAGGAAATGCCTCCTTATTGCACGCAAAATAATGATTCCTCCACCTGACATCTGGGACCTACCAAAAGGGATTCTGTATTTTGCGGAAAAAAATGTTACCGCCGCTGACAGCTAGGACCCACCAGCTATATCTTCGCACGCAAGGAAGTGCCTCCTTATTACGCACAAAAAATGAATACTCCCCCTGCTAGCTGGGACCTAGTATAGTGGTAGGCTGACTTGTGGGCCTACTAAGTTGACGGGGACGGAGGGCTTTGTCAACTTAGTCAATATGCACGATTCTAGCTCTAGTGACCATACGATGTCCATCCAACGGCCGTACTGCTTCTTCAACCTCTGGTCTTCTTACTCCAGCCGCCCAAAGCAGCGTCGGTCGTGCCGCCTGCTCCTGCCTCCCGTGGCCGGTTGTGCTGCCGCAGAGGCCTCACCGCCCCTACCACTCCCACCGCTGGCCAGGCCATCTCTCTACTCACCCACACCCCCTATTATTCTACGGCGACGGCAGCCTCACACCGCAGCTGAATCAGTGAACCATCGTACTCCTCTCCGTGTGGGAATCTAGTGTCGCGTCTTCTCCGGCTCTGTGTCGTCCCCTTCCTAGGCCTCGCCGTCGTCCACCGCCGTGGTTCTCTCGGTGCGGCGTGGTCAATATGGTCAATGACCGACTTCCATCGGAAGAGTACTGTACGTGGAGAGGCTGACAGCTGGGTCCACGGCAGCCGCAAGGAAGTGCCTCCTTATTACGCACAAAATAATTATTCCTCCACCTGACAGTGGGGACCCATCGCGAAAAAATGATTCCCCCCTGACTGTTGGGACCCACCAGCTACATCTTCACACGCAAGGAAGTGCGTCCAGGCAAAAAAATGATTCGCCCCCTGACTGTTGGGACCCACCAGCTACATCTTCGCACGCAAGAAAGTGCCTGACAGTCAGGACCCACCTGTTCGAAGCGTACGTAGCATTGTCATTCTAGTCGCGAACGTGTACGTACATACTGGTCGATGTAGAGGCACGCACGTGTCGTAGTAGAGGCGCGCACATAGCATATACACGTACGTACAACGGCCAGGGTGCAAAAAAGTAAATACGGCCACGTACGTACATACGGGCAGGGTCTCGAACGCATACTCGCGCATACATACGGCCAGGGCTCGTGTACATGGCTGGGTCAGAACGGAGGAACTGCGTCATCGTCGTGTTCATGGGAGCCAATCGGCTAGGTCGGAACAGAATGCATTGTCGTGTTCATCGGGAGGGCTCGAACGGAACAGCCGATGGAAACGAGGCCTAGCGTGCCGCAGAACGGAGGAAACGGGCTTGTGTTAGACCGGCCACGTTTGAAACGGGATCCTGTTCATCGGGAGGGGTCTGGCGTACCGCAAAATGGAGGAAACAGACTTCTGTTGGACCTCCTACGGTCGAAATACGGTCCTGTTGATCGGGAGGGGTGTGGCGTAACGCAAAACAGAGGAAACGGACTTGTGGTAGAGCACTACGGTCGATATGGGGGTCCTGTTCATCGGGAGGGGTGTGGCGTACCGCAAAATGGGACTCCACGGGATACTGTTCATCTCCATCGCCGACCTCCTCCATCCTCCATGGGCTACTATTCATCCACCATCGACCTCCTCCAGCCTCCACTTGTGACTGTTCATCCACAGGCTCTTGTTCATCCAGCCTCCACCGCGCGCTACTCCACTGGCTACTGTTCAACCAGCCCTCTCCACGGGGTCCTATTCAACCACCCTCCATGGCCTACTGTTCATCCAGCCCTCCACCGACTACTGTTCAACCAGCCCTCCACGGGGTCGTCCTGTTCATCCAGCCCTCCAAAGGGTCCTGTTCATCCAGCCCCAACCGGCTCGATCGGGGTCCTGTTCATCCATAGGCAACACCACGGGGTCCTGTTCATCCACCCC